>NC_092146.1:519551-574737 GCF_043159975.1 Macaca nemestrina
CTGAATAAGGTCTCACTCATGTGCTCAGGGAGGGAGGATGTAGACATGACTTTTGGGGGAGACTATAGTTCAATCCAAAACAATTTTATTGGGTTTCTTGTAGGGCCTTAGGGGAGAATCCTTCCTGCCTCTCCCAGCTCCTGGGCGCTCCAGGCATCCCTGGGCTTGTGGCCGCATCACTCCATTCTCTGTGTCCATCTCCATGTGGCCTCCTCCTCTGTGTCTGTGTCTCCTCTTCTGTCTCTTACAAGGACACCTGTCATTGCATTTAGGACCCACCCTACTCCAGGATCACCTCATCTCTGGATCTTTATAACAAACACCCTATTTCCAAATAAGGTCCCATTCACAGGTTCTGGGAATTAGGATGTGGACAGAGCTTTTAGGAGAACCACAGTTCCGTCCACTACAATTGTATTCACTTCCTTCTGGAGGCTCTAGGGGAGGATCCTTCCTGCCTCTCACAGCTCCTGGGGGCTCCAGGCGTCCCTGGGCTTGTGGCTGCATCACTCCAGTCTCTGCCTCCGTCTCCACGTGGCCTCCTCCTCTGTGTCTGCAGCTCCTCTTCTGTGTCTTACAAGGACGCATGTCACTGGACTCAGGGTCCACCCAGATAATCCAGGATCATCTCCTCATCTCAAGGTCTTTCATCTCACCAGCAAAGCCTTTTGGCAAGAAAGAGGACTGTTCCAAGGGTCCCAGGTACCTCTGACGTCTGTTATTCAGATAACAGTGGCTGCCCTCTGTGGCAAACCTCTGGGCTGGGGTGGGTGGTCCTACAAGCTGGGATTTGCACACGGGTCCTCTTCATTGTGAGCTGGGCTGAGTTTCTGGAAGGTTGGGGATGGTGTTGAGTGAGTGAGATTGTGCTTGAGATTTTCTCTTCTTGCCTAAGCCATGTGTTGTTGGGGTTCGCGTGTTTCCTAAACAAAGGAATGAACACACCAGACAACACAAGACAAGACAAACATGGCGGCCACCTCGAATGGCACGCTCTGCTTTATTTTATACAGTCGTTTGTGGAATGTTGCCAAGTCACAAGACACACTGTTGCTTTTCTGACCTTTCCCTGACTTTCTGGATTTTCAAGATGTTTACACATAAACAAACCCCCAGGGTCTGCTGTTTGCAGCTGGCTCCTTTGTCCTCCCTGTTTGCAGGGAAGGAACGCCCTACTTCGTTTGCAAGAGCAGGGCTTATTGGGAACGTCTCGTTTGCGAGCACGTAGTCCTCTACAATGTGTGGGGCGAGGCTGAGTACGGTGACTAAAGACGCAGAGTTTGAGTTTCAGGAAAGCACGTCGTTTTCTGGACCCTCGCCTTAATGAGTAGGAACCTCGTGGGATTCTCACTGGTTTATTTGAGACTCGTAAAAAGAAGCAACAAACAGGCTCACCCGACGGTCTCAGCCAGGAGTACGACTTCTCCATATACAGACAAACTGCTAACTGCTGCCTAGTAAGTATTTCAGATAATGCTATAGAAAAGAGAGCCGAATGGGCGCGGTGGCTCATGCCGGTCACCCCAGCACTCTGGGAGAAGGCCAAGGCGGGCAGATCACCTGAGGTTGGCAGTTCAAGACCAGCCTGACCAACACGGTGAAACCCGATCTCTGTTAAAAATACAAAATTAGCCAGGAGTGGTGGCAGGTGCCTGTAATCCCAGCTGCTCAGGAGGCTGAGTCAGGAGAATCGCTTGAACCCAGGAGGCAGAGGTTGCGGTGAGCTGAGATCACGCCACTGCACTCCAGCCTGGGCAAAAAGAGTGAAATTCTGTGTAAGAAAGAAAGAGAGAGAGAGAGAGAGAGAAAGAAGGAAGGAAGGAAGGAAGGAAGGAAGGAAGGAAGGAAGGAAGGAAGGAAGGAAGGAAGGAGGGAAGGAAGGAAAGAAGGAAGGAAGGAAGGAAATAGAGAAGGAAGGAAGGAAAGAAAGAAAGAAAGGAAGGAAGGAAGGAAGGAAATAGAGAAGGAAGTAAGGAAGGAAAGAAGGAAAGAAAGAAAGAAAGAAAAAGAAAGAAAGGAAGGAGGGAAGGAAATAGAGAAGGAAGGAAGGAAATAGAGAAGGAAGGAAGGAAAGAAGGAAGGAAGGAAAGAAGGAAAGAAAGAAAGAAAGGAAGGAAGGAAGAGAAAGGAAGGAAAAGAAAGAAAGAAAAGAAAAAAGAAAAGAAAAGAGCCATGGACCGGGCATGGTGGCTCGTACTTGTAATCCCAGCCCTTTGGGAAGCTGATGTGGGAAGATCGCTTGAGCTCAGGAATTTGAACCCAGCCTGGGCAACATAGCAACACCCCACTTCTAAAAGCAACACACAAAAATTAGCCGGGCACGGTGACACGTTTCTGTAGTCCTAGCTACTCACGAGGCTGAGGTGGGAGGATTGCTGGAGGCCGGGAGGTAGAGGCTGTGGTGAACCGTGATCCAGCCACTGTCCTGCAGCCTGGATGACATAACAAAACTTTGCCTCAAAAAAACAAAAACGAAAAACAAAACAAACGAACCAACGAAAAAAAACCACACACACAAGAAAACAAAACAAAAAGCCAAAAGGAAAGAAAAGAGAGCCAGGCCCCCAGATACATATTTCCTTGAAGAACCATTTTCAAAGAGGAAACTCAAGACCGGGCGTGGTGGCTCACACCTGTCATCCCAGCACTTTGGGAGGCCGAGGTGGGGGATCATGAGGTCGGGAGTTCGAGACCAGCCTGACCCACATGGAGAAACCCCGTCTCTACTAAAAGTACAAAAATTAGCCGGGCGTGGTGGCAGGTGCCTGTAATCCCAGCTACTCGGGAGGCTGAGGCAGGAGAATGGTGTGAACCTGGGAGGTGGAGGTTGCAGTGAGCCAAGATCTCGCCACTGCACTCCCGCCTGGGCGAGAGAGCGAGACTCCGTCTCAAGAAAAATAAACTAATTAAAAAAAATTAAAATTGTCTCAGGAATGCAATGGGATATTGGATTTCTCTCATACCTTTTGTATGACACTTTGAGCATCTGGGGCTCCACGCCTATTTTCTGGGGCTCCTAGAAGCTGCCGTCCTGGACATGGCACAGGCACGGATTTGTGTTTTAAACGCCAGGCGTTCGGACGTTGAGGGACGTGAGGCTGAAGGTCACCTTTGGGACCCCCTGACTTTAGGGTCCGGCCTTTCGAATCTTCCCAACAGTCTGTGTTGACTCCAGCGTCCCATGGACTTGGGTGGGCGAACCGTCTGCATCTGTCTGGAACCTTCACAGCTTCGCAGAATATCGTGTTTCCCCACATGGACGGAGAAATACGAGAGGCGCGTTCTGGGTTATTTGAGTCGTCACGGACAACCCCAGACTCATGTGTGCTAATGAGCTCATTCATTATCCTCTGGGGCAGGTGCCCGGGCTGCTCTGAAAACCGTTCTCTGAATTTCGTTTTTTTTGGGTTGTTGTTGTGGTGGCGGCTACAGAATTCGTATCACGTAGGAAACCAGGATCAGTGGCTTTCAGGGTGTTGGCACCACGGGGCAGCCGCCGTTAGACTCCAGAGTGTTTTTAATCAGGCCAGAAAGAAATGTCCACGACCACTGAGCCATCAGTGTCAAGTTTCCCCGCTTAGCCTGGGCAGCCCTTAGTCTGCTTCCTGTTTCTCTACACATCTCCCTGCTCTGAGTGTGTGTGTGTGTGTGTGTGTCTGTATATATGTTTCCTTCCTTCCTTCCTTCCTTCCTTCCTTCCTTCCTTCCTTCCTTTCTTTCTTTCTTTCTTTCTTTCTTTCTTTCTTTCTTTCTTTCTTTCTTTCTTTCTCTTTCTCCTTCCTTCCTTCTCCTTTCTTTCTTTTTCCTTCTTTCTTTCTTTCTTTCTTTCTTTCTTTCTCTCTCTCTCCTTCCTTCCTTCCTTCCTTCCTTCCTTCCTTCCTCCTTCCTTCCTTCCTTCCTTCCTTCCTTCCTTCCTTTCTTTCTTTCTTTCTTTCTTTCTTTCTTTCTTTCTTTCTTTCTTTCTTTCTTTCTTTCTTTCTTTCTTTTTCTTCCTTCCTTCCTTTCTTTATTTCTTTTCTTTCTTGCTTTCTTTCTCCTCCTTCCTTCCTTTCTTTCTTTCTTTCTTCTTTATCCTTCCTTCTTTCTCTCCTTTTCCTTCCTTCCCTTTTTCTTTCTTTCTTTTTTCTTTCCTTTCTTTCTTTCTCCTTCCTTCCTTTCTCTCTTTCTTTCTTTTTTACTTTCTTTGTTCTTTCTCCTTCCTTCCCTCCTTTTTCTTCCTTCCTTCCTTCCCCTTTTTTCTTTCCTTTCTTTCTTTTCTTTCTCCTTCTTTCCTTCCTCTTTCTTTCTTCTTCCTTCCTTCCTTTCTCTTTCTTTCTTTCTTTTTTTACTTTCTTTCTTTCTTATTTCTCCTTCCTTCCCTCCTTTTTCTTCCTTCCTTCCTTCCCCTTTTTTCTTTCTTTCCTTCTTTCTTTCTTTCTCCCTGTTTTCTTTCTTTCCTTCTTTCTTTCTTTCTTTCTCTCTTTCTTTCTTTCTCTTTCTCCCTCCTTCCTTCTTTCTTTCTTTTTCCCTCCTTCATCTTTCTTTCTTTCTTTCTTTCTTTTTTCTTTCTTTCTTTCTTTCTTTCTTTCTTTCTTTCTTTCTTTCTTTCTTTCTTTCTTTCTTTCTTTCTTTCTTTCTCTCTCTCTCTCTCTCTCTCTCTCTCCTTCCTTCCTTCCTTCCTTCCTTCCTTCCTTTTGACAGAGTCTCGCTTTGTCACCCAGGCTGGAGTGCGGTGGTGCGATCTGGACTCACTGCAAGCTCTGCCTCCCGGGTTCACACCATTCTCCTGCCTCAGCCTAAAAAAAAATCACTTGACCTCGGACTCCCGGTCTCCAGGGCTGGGAGAGGCAGGGAGGATCTGGACTCCCCTGGAGTCTCCGGAGGGACACGGCCCTGAGACACCTGGATCTGGGACTCCTGGTCTGCAGGACTTGACAGCGATGAATTCCGAATTCCTGTGGCCCCTGGTCCTTTGTGTTCTGTCTGACTCAGGAATCTGAGAGACTGACCTCCGGGTTTGAGCCCATCAGGACGGCGGCTTCTCCGGCTGTGGATTTGTTGCCTTTTTCCATCTTCTCTGCGGCTGACACTCTTACGGGGACTAATGGTGCAGAGAATTTCGGTTGCCTCCCGGCGCTGCAGCCAAGTCTGAGCCCACGACCAACACAACACAGACCCAACGACCAACAAAAACATGCACATCGTGGTTGTGTCCAGGGAAGGGTCGTGCTGTGGACGCGTTTTTATCCCTTAAGAAGAGCGTCTTTGACAGCAGAACCATAGAAAAGCGTCTTTCGGCCGCCCCTGGAATGACCGGCCGGCCACAGTTTGGACACGTCTCATGCTTCTTACTGTTTTCAAATGTTTTTGGCCGGAATGGAATTCCAAGCTCTTTTTTTTTTTCTCTCTCTCTCTCTCTTTCCCAAGTACTTTGTGTTCCTGAGTCTTACCATCCTACGAATTAAAGGGAAGCGGAATTTTGACCTTTCTGATACACGGACGCTCCTCAGGCCAGCAAGACCGTCCGTGTCTTTAGGGGGAGGTTGGGAACTTGGCCGAGAAGGTCTTCGGTTTGCTTGTTTTCCTGAGAAACAGGAAGGTTTGCTTTGCCAAGAATGGGTGGAATCGGAAACCAGAACGTGGGATGTGCACGAGGGAGAATACGCCGGAGTTTCTTTGGGTGCAAAGGGGACGTGGGGGCCGCACACCCTGTTTCTTCTGTCCTCACGGTGATGCCGCCAAACGGATTCTGGTCCCTGTGGCTACTACATTGACAGGTCAACGGCTGAATTTCTCCTCCCCTCCCCTCCCTCCCCCCCCTTCCTCACCTCCCCTCATCCCCTTCCCTCCTCCCCTCCTCTCCTCCCCTCCCCTCTTCCTCTGCTTCCCTCCTCCCTCCCCTCCTTCTTGTCCCCCTCCCTTCCCCTCCCCTCCTCTCCTCCCCCTCCCTTCCTCCTCTCTCCTCTTCTCCCTTCCCCTGTCTTCCCCCTCACTCCCCTCCCCTCCCCTCCCTCTCCTCCCCCTCCCTTCCCCTCCCCTCCTCTCATCCCTTCCCTCCCTTCCCCTCCACTCTCCTCCCTTCCACTCCCCGCTTGCTCCCCTCCCCTTCCCCCTCCCCTCCCTTTCCTCCCTTGCCTTCCCTTCCCTTCCTCCCCTCTCCTCTTCTCCCTTCCCCGTCTCCCCCTCCCATACTCCCGTCCCCTCCCCCCTCCCCTCCCCTCTCCTCCCTCCTCCTCAGCCTTCCTCCCCTTCTCCTCTGCTTCCCTCCCCCTTTCCCTCCCTCTCCTCCCCCTCCCTTCCCCTCTCCTCCTCTCATCCCCTCCCCTCTCTTCCCCTCCTCTCCTCCCCTTCCCTCCCTACTCCCCTCCCCCTTCTCCCCTCTCCTCCCCTCCCCTTGTCTCCTCCCCTCCCTTACTCCCCTCCCCTCCCTCTCCTCTCCCTCCCTTCCCTTCCCCTCTCCTCCCCTCCCCTCCTCCCTCCCCTCCCTCTCATCCCCCTCCCTTCCCCTCCCATCTCCCCTCTCCTCCCCCTCCCCTGTCCTCCTCTCATCGCCTCCCCTCTCCTCCCCTCCCCACTCCCCCCTTTATTTGTCACCTACTGAGTGCCAGTTAGCAACACAGGTGCGAGGTTATATCACTTATTCCTTCTCTCATGAATTCAGGGGACTTTTATTGATCACCTACTAAGTGCTGGTCAGCAACGCAGGTTCATTCATTCGCTTGTGCATTCAATGAACCTTTATTGATCACCTACTATGTGTTGGTCAGCAACGCAGGTGTGAGGTTATGTCACTTATTCCTTCTCTCTGAATTCAGGGGACTTTTACTGATCACCTACTAAGTGCTGGTCAGCAACGCAGGTGCAGGGTTATTTCATTCATTCATTCATTCCCTCGTGCATTCAATGAACTTTTATTGATCACCTACTAAGTGCTGGTCAGCAACGCAGGTGCAGGGTTATTTCATTCATTCATTCATTCGCTTGTGCATTCAATGAGACTTTATTGATCACCTACTACGTGCGGGTCAGCAACACAAGTGTGGTGTTAAGTTATTGCACTTCCTCCATTCATTCTCTCATGCATTCAATGAACCTTTATTGATCACCTACCAAGTGCTGGTCAGCAACACAGGTGAAGGGTTATTTCATTCATTCATTCCCTCCTGGATTCAATGAACCTTTATTTGTCACCTGCTAAGCGCCAGTCAGCAACGCAGGTGCGAGGTTATGTCACTTATTCCTTCTCTCATGCATTCAGGGGACTTTTATTGATCACCTACTAAGTGCTGGTCAGCAACGCAGGTGCAGAGTTATTTCATTCATTCATTCACTTGAGTATTCAATGAACCTTTATTGATCACCCACTATGTGCTGGTCAGCAACACAGGTGTGGGGTTAAGTTATCATATTTCCTCCATTCATTCTCTCATGCATTCAATGAACGTTATTGATCACCTACTAAGTGCTGGTCAGCAACGCAGGTGCAGGGTTATTCCATTCATTCATTCCCTCGTGCATTCAATGAACCTTTATTTGTCACCTGCTAAGCGCCAGTCAGCAACGCAGGTGCGAGGTTATGTCACTTATTCCTTCTCTCATACATTCAGGGGACTTTTATTGATCACCTACTAAGTGCTGGTCAGCAACGCAGGTGCAGAGTTATTTCATTCATTCATTCACTTGAGTATTCAATGAACCTTTATCGATCACCTACTAAGTGCCAGTCAACAACGCAGGTGCGAGGTTATTTCACTAATTCATTCTCTCATGCATTCTGGCGACTTTTATTGATCACCTACTGAGCTCTTGTCAGCAACGCAGGTGCGAGGTTATTTCATTCTCTTGTGCATTCAACAGACGTTTATTGATCACCTACTATTGAGTGCTGGTCAGCAGTGCAGTTGCTGGGTTTTCTCGAGACGGAGTCTCGCTCTGTCTCCCAGGCTGGAGTGCAGTGGCGTGATCTCAGCTCCCTGCAACCTCCGCCTCCTGGGTTCAGGTGATTCTCCTGCCTCAGCCTCCCGCATAGCTGGGATGACAGGCACCTGCCACCTGGCCCAGCTAATTTTTGTATTTTTAGTAGAGACGGGGTTTCCTCACGTTGGCCAGGCTGGTCTCGAACTCCTGACCTCAGGTGATTGGCCCACCTCAGTCTCCCAGAGTGCTGGGTTTGCAGGCGTGAGCCACTGCGCCCTGCTAATTAATGTCATTTTTGTGAATAAAAATGGAATGGGGTGGGGACTGGTTCTTGGTCCCATTTACCATCTTGCCTGAGCTGTCTCAGTAAGAGATTAAAAGCTCTGCCATTCTCTTTAGGCTGATTTTCTCGCCCTGTCGCCCAGGCTGGAGTGCAGCAGTGCAATCATAGCTCACTGTAGCCTGCAACTCCTGGGTTCCAGGGATCCTCCCGCCCCACCCTCTTGAGTATCTGGGACCACAGGCATGCAACACCTTGCCCAGCTAAGTTTTTTTATTTATTTTATTTATTTTTATTTTTTTATTTTTGTTTATTTATTTTATTTATTTTATTTTATTATTTTATTTTATTTTATTTTTTTGAGACAGAGTCTCGCTCTGTCGCCCAGGCTGGAGTGCAGTGGCCGGATCTCAGCTCACTGCAAGCTCCGCCTCCCGGGTTCACGCCATTCTCCTGCCTCAGCCTCCCGAGTAGCTGGGACTACAGGCGCCGCCACCTCGCCCGGCTAGTTTTTTGTATTTTTAGTAGAGATGGGGTTTCACCGTGTTAGCCAGGATGGTCTCGATCTCCTGACCTCGTGATCCGCCCACCTCGGCCTCCCAAAGTGCTGGGATGACAGGCGTGAGCCGCCGCGCCCGGCCAGTTTTTTTATTTTTTGTAGAGACGGGAACTCACTATGTTGCCCAGGCTGGTCTGAAACTCCTGGCCTCAAGCGATCCTCCCTGTCTCAGCCTCCCAAAGCACTGGGATTACGGACACGGGCCACTGTGCCGGCCTCAGTCTGTAGTTTTAATCAACTACCGTGACACTTGGAGGCCCAGGTGTCTCCAGCTCAGCCGAACTCCCAAGGGACATCACGCACTGACTAAGGTCCCTGCACCTGGGAGGTGGGGGCTGTGTGTGCATCTTGAGGGGAATTCTGCATACACCTGCTTCTCCGGTCTGCGTTGCTCCCATCTGGAAGGGTTTGGACCGTGAGATCCTCAGTTCTCCAGGGTTTTTTTTTTTAAAAAATGATTTATTTTCATGTCCCTGGCAAAGTGAGCCAGTCACCCCGCCTTAATCTAAACAATTTAAACCATCATTGCAAGTGCATTGTGTTGCAAATTGGCAAACACGCTGGGCCCTGGGAAGGGGTGAAAGACAGTCAGGAACTGGGCGCGGTGGCTCACGCCTATAATCCCAGCACTTTGGGAGGCCCAAGGCAGGTGAGATCTTGGAGACCAGAGGCTGAGATCAAGGTCTTTCAGGGCCAGGTTCCCTCCAGAGGCTCCAGAGGAGGATCCTTCCTGCCTCTCCCAGCTCCTGGGGGCTCCAGGCGTCCCTGGGCTTGTGGCCGCATCACTCCAGTCTCTGCCTCCGTCTCCACGTGGCCTCCTCCTCTGTGTCTGTGTCTCCTCTTCTGTGTCTTAGAAGAACACCTGTCATTCTATTTAGAGCTGAGCTAATCCAGGGTGATCTCATCTCAAGATACTCAACTGAATGACACCCGCAGAGACCTTCTTTCTAAATGAGATTCTATTCACAAGTCTACGGGTTAGGACATGGACAGATCTTTTGAGGTCACCATCCCAACCCACTGCAATTGTGTCTGGTTCTTTCTGGAGCCTCTAGGGGAGGCTCCTTCCTGCCTCTCCCAGCTCCTGGGGGCTCCAGGCGTCCCTGGGCTTGTGGCCGCATCACTCCAGTCTCTGCCTCCGTCTCCACGTGGCCTCCCCCTCTGTGTCTGTGTCTCCTCTTCTGTGTCTTAGAAGGACTCTGAGTATCATGTCTGCTTCTTACGAAGACACCAGTCATACGGGACGGGGACCAACTCATCTTCACTTACTTCCTCGGCAAATAAAGACTTTTTTCCCCAAATAAAGCCCCATTGCGAGGTACTGGACTTTAGGGCTTTCATGTATGCATTTGGCGTGGCGGTGATATCGGGGGAGAGGGGTGAAGTAATACAATCTGGCCGGGCGCGGTGGTTCACGCCTGTCATCCCAGCACTTTGGGAGGCTGAGGCAGGTGGATCATCTCAGGTTAGGAGTTCGAGACCAGCCTCACTAATGAGATGAAACCCCGTCTCTAGTAAAAAATACAAAATTAGCCGGGCGTGGTGGAAGGAGCCTGTCATCCCAGCTACCCGGGAGGCAGAGGCAGGAGAATGGCTTGAATCCAGGAGGTGGAGGTTGCGGTGAGCCGAGATCGTACCGTTGCACTCCAGCCTGGGCAACAAGAGCGAAACTCCGTCTCAAAGTAAATAAATAAATAAATATAAATAAATAAATATTACTTTTAAAACAGACCCTGGCAGGGCGCGGTGGCTCAGGCCTGTCATCCCAGCACTTTGGGAGGCTGAGGCAGGTGGATCATCTCAGGTCAGGAGTTCGAGACCAGCCTGGCCAAGATGGTGAACCCCCGTCTCTACTAAAAATACAAAATTAGCTGGACGTGGTGGCAGGTGCCTGTTATCCCAGCTACCCGGGAGGCTGAGGCAGGAGAATCGTTTGAACCCGGGAGGCAAACGCTGCAGTGAGCCGAGATCGTGCCACTGCACTCCAGCCTGGGCGATGCAGCGAGACTCCGTCTCACCATATACATGAGTAGATCAATCAATCAATAAACACACAAAGAAATCTTACTTTAGAAACAGATCCCCGTCCGTGTTTGTCTTTTAACGTTTCCTGCAGGGAGGACAAAAAATAAAACGTCAAGCCACATCGCAGTGATTTCATTGTGGGAAAAAGAAAAGGGAATATTCGCCTTCACCCTTTCTCGTCCTTCCTCCGGTCCCGGGAGAGGGTGGAAAGTCGGAGGAAGAAAGACAGAGGTGGGGTGGGAAGGGGGGCAGTGGGGACCCGGGGGGGACGTGCTCCCATTTGCTTTCTTCACTTCAAAGGGGGGTCCCTTGCTCCGGAATGAGGCCTACGGTTTCCCTGAGCTTATGACTTCAGAGTGAACTTCGGTGCAACCTGTTATTAAAACACACAGAGGCTAATGCCAGCGAAAACACGCTCCCCTCCCGGTTTCAGAGGGAAGAAAAAAATTCATAAGCACGGCCATGCTTTTCTAATAAAAATTCATTAAATAATGGTTATAAGGGATGAAGCCGGGGGGGAGAGAAGAGGAATACAATCAAGAGACTTACTTTGAAGTTTTTCTTCCTGCTGCAAACACAAAGTAATCATGTGTGTGCCTGGGCCTGGGGGACGGGGGGCGGGGGAGGGGCGGGGATTCTACCTTTCTTAGCAGCCCGTTGGGAGGAATAAAATGCTTGCCCTGAAGTTGCTGCAAAATTGTTTCTGTTTTTCTTCTTTTTGAGAGAGCGTCTCGCTCTGTCTCCCAGGCTGGAGTGCAATGACGCGATCTCGGCTCACTGCAACCTGTACATCCCGGGTTCAAGCCATTCTCCTGTCTCAGCCTCCCGAGTAGCTGGGATGACAGGCACCTGCCACCACGCCTGGCTGATTTTTATATTTTTATTAGAGACGGGGTTTCGCCATGTTGACCAGGCTGGTCTCGAACTCCTGACCTCAGGTGATGCACCTGCGTCGGCCTCCCAATGTGCTGTTTCTGTTTTTCTTTCCCCCTTTCTTAGGAGGCCATTGGGAAGAATAAAATGCTTGCCCTGAAGTCACTGCAAAATTGTTTCTGTTTTTCTTTTTTTTTTTTGTCTTGGTCTGTCACCCAGGCTGGAGTGCAGGGGCACGATCTCGGCTCACTGCAACCTCCGCCTCCCGGGTTCCAGCGATTCTCCTGCCTCAGCCTCCCGAGTAGCTGGAATGACAGGTACCTGCCATTACGCCCAGCTAATTTTATTATTTTTAGTAGAGATGGGGTTTCACCCTGTTGGCCAGGCTGGTCTCAAACTCCTGACCTCAGGTGATCCGCCCGCCTCAGCCTCCCAAGGTGCTGGGATAACAGGCGTGAGCCGCCGCGCCCGGCCCTGTCACTCTTTATAACACATAAAGTCTCCTTCCTCTTTGTAAATGTGTATATTGTGTTTTTCAGCGTTAACAACAGGGATCTCACCTCATTCCCCACTCTCTCCGCCAACACCTGTCTTGCACGTTGCACACAGCAGGTGTGCCCCGGACGTATCCCAAACCCAGGCTGAGAGAAAGAGGGACTAGCTACACCTGTGACATCTGCGGCCCTTTAAAAATACGAGAAACTAGCCGGGCGAGGTGGCGGCGCCTGTGGTCCCGGCTACTCGGGAGGCTGAGGCAGGAGAATGGCGGGAACCCGGGAGGCGGAGCTTGCAGTGAGCTGAGATGCGGCCACTGCCTGGGCGACAGAGCGAGACTCCGTCTCAAAAAAAATAAGAATAAAATAAAATAAAATAAATAAACAAAAATAAAAAATAAAAATAAAATAAAATAAATAAAAAAACTTAGCTGGGCAAGGTGCCCTTTGCATACCCTCCAGAAACTGCCCTTTGCATACCCTCCAGAAACTGCTCTGTCGTTCAAGCCAAAGATACACCGACAGCTCCAAGGGACAGGGTGTCACTGAACATCAATATCCTAATAACAGCACACAGCACCGTCCTCCTGCCCCCAGATACGCAATCACGAGCCATTTGCTAACGCCGACGACTTGGTGGCAAAAGAGGTCGTGCTGATACCGTGGCCTCGTGAGGACCCATCTGTCTTCTGGGGTCTGGCCTGGAACAGAGATCAGAGTTCAGGGTGGTTAATGGAATCATCACTCCCCTGGGGACACACAGACAATACGAGGGTTCCCCCCAGTTACGTGCACACACAGCCGAACGGCCGGCTCCTCTGGAAGACGCAGCGCGATGTGAAAAGCTTTCACGGCGCGCCTGGATCTGGACCTGCCACACCTGAGGCGCCGTCCCAAAACACTGCGAGTGTTTTCCTGAGAAATGTGGTTAACACCGGAAGTTTGCAGGACACAGTCCGAAAGATGTTCTTGTGTATGGAGATGTCTGTAGACGCCCTGAAGGTGTGTAGACATCTATGGACACCCTCTATGTGTGTAAATGTCTGTAGATGCCCTGCGGGTGTGTGGATGTCCATAGATGCCCTTCAGGTGTGTAGGTGTCTGCTGTCGTCCTTCCAGCATGTAGTGTTGTATAGATATTCTGCAGAGTGCTAGTGTCAGTAGATGCCCTGCATGTGTGTGGAAGCATGTAGCTGTTGTTATGTACTGTGTACACATCTGTGGATGCACTGCAGGTGTGTCTGTGGATTTTTTTTGCATGTGTGAAGAAATATGTCGCAGTCCTGTGCTTGTGTACATACCTGGGGACGCAGTAGAGCTGTGTAGATCTATCTAGGTGGTCTGAACGTGTGTGATTCATCCTAAAAAGACATTTGTGGTGGACACTAGGTGGTCATTTAGGGCTATGACATGGGAAAGAAAGAGTAATCAGCAGTGTAAGGCCTGTGGTGGTTGGTGGGGGTGACGTTAGCATTGCAGATACTTTGCGACGCTGTTTGATTTCACCGCGCTCAGCCTGGAGGCATGGACAGTCCAGGAAACTGAGGAGTCTGCCAAGGAGGAGATTGGAGGAGCTGCTATAGCCTTAGAGTCTTAGAGATGCTATAGGAGAGAGGTATAAACAGCACTGCCAGCCGGACGCGGTGGCTCACACTTGTAATCCCAGCCCTTCAGGAGGCCAAGGTGGGCGGAACACGAGGTCAGTCTTGGCCAACATGGTGAAACCCCATGTCTACCAAAAATACAGAAAATTAGCTGGACGTGGTGGCGGGCACCTGTAATCCCAGCTACTCGGGAGGCTGAGGCAGGAGAATCACTCGAACCCGGGAGGCGGAGGTTGCAGTGAGTTGAGATCACACCACTCCACTCCAGCCTGGGTGACAGAGCGAGACTCAATCTCAAAAAAAAGAAAAAGAAAAAGAAAAAAATAGGGCTGGCCAGACCCCACTGCTGGTCAGGGAGGCACAGACAGGGTAGAGATCCCCAGGGTTGGAACCTAGAGGGCTCCTTGTTGCAAAGCTGTACTAAAGGTAAAAAAAAATCAGATCCCTGTGAATTAAGGAACGAACTGGGGAATGATTGGAAGTCACCGTCGTTGAATTACGACCCACCTTCCACCAGTACCACGTCATCTCAACCTCATTACATCTGCAAACACCCTATTTCTCGATAATACCCCATTCACAGGTAGTGAGCATCCGCAGACATATCTGTTGGGGGGGGGTAAAAACATGAACCCACTACCTGCTGTTACACTATACGACAGAGGAGAACATCTCTCTCCCAAGAACAGAGCACGGGACAGATCCGGTCATAAGTGGCACGTCTTTCCCTTTTCGCCATGGCTGCCGGGAAGCCCAGAGCTGAAGTCGCCACTCCCTGAAAGTCATCCTCTGAATGGACCCGCCTCCGTCTTGACCTCTGCTCCTATGTGAGTTAAAGATGCATTTTGTGTGTGTGTTTTTTGTTTTGTCTTGTTTTGTGTTTGAGATGGACTTTAGCTCTGTTCCCCCCGCTGGAGTGCAATGATGCGATCTTACCCGGGTCGCACAGACTGGAGTGTCGTGGTGCGATCTTGGCTCACGACAACCTCCGCCTCCTGCATTCCAGTGATTCTCCCGCCTCAGTCTCCCGAGTAGCTGGGATTACAGGCGCCCGTCACGATGCCCGGCTCATTTTTTTTAAAAAAATTTTTTATTTTTAGTAGAAACGGGATTTTTCCATGTTGGCCAGGCTTGTGTCAAACCCCTGACCTCAGGTGATCTCCCTGCCTCGGCCTCCCAAAGGGCTGGGATGACAGACGTGAGCCACTGGGCCCGGCCACTGCATGTGTTTTGTTGTAAGTATTCTCAGGATTTTGGGAAGATGATGAATGAATGAATGAATTAATTGATTAATGAAAGTTTAAAAGGTAGAAGCAAAAGGAAAGTAAAGGCCAAGCACACTGGCTCACGCCTATCATCCCAGCACTTTGGGAGGCCGAGGCAGGAAGATCGTTGGGGGCCAGGAGTTCAAGACCAGCCTGGGCAACGTCACGAGACCCCGTCTTTAGAAAGGGCAGAAAAATATTAGGCACGGCGCATGCATCTGTGGTCCCAGCTACTCAGAAGGCTGAGGTGGGAGGATAGCGTGAGCCAGGGAGGTGGAGGCTGCTGGCAGCTAGGATTGCACCTCTGCACTCCAGCCTGAGTGACAGAGCAAGACCCTAGTTCTTTAAAAAGAAAGAAAAAAAGAAAGAGAAGGAAGAAAGAAAGAAAGAAGAAAGACAGAGAGAGGAAGAGAGAAAGAAAGAAAAAAGGAAAGAGAAAGAAGAAAGAAGAAAGAGAAAGAAAGAAAGAAAAAAAGGAAAGAGAAAGAGGAAGAAGTAAGAAGAAAAAAGAAGAATGAAAGAAACAAGAAAGAAAGAAAGAAAGAGAGAGAAAGAGAGACAGAGAAACAGAGAAAGAAAGAAAAAAGAAAGGAAAAAGGAAAGAGAAAGAAACAAAGAGAAAGAAGAAAGAAAGAAGAAAGAGAGAGAGAAAGAGAGAGAAACAGAGAAAGAAAGAAAGAAAAAAAGGAAAGAGAAAGAAGAAAGAAAGAGAAAGAGAGGGAAAGAAAGAAAGAAAAAAGGAAAGAGAAAGAAACAAAGAGAAAGAAGAAAGAAAGAAGAAAGAGAGAAAGAGAGAGAAACAGAGAAAGAAAGAAAAAAGGAAAGAGAAAGAAACAGAAAGAAGAAAGAAAGAAGAAAGAGAGAGAGAGAAACAGAGAAAGAAAGAAAGAAAAAAGGAAAGAGAAAGAAACAAAGAGAAAGAAGAAAGAAAGAAGAAAGAGAGAAAGAGAGAGAAACAGAGAAAGAAAGAAAAAAGGAAAGAGAAAGAAACAGAAAGAAGAAAGAAAGAAGAAAGAGAGAGAGAGAAACAGAGAAAGAAAGAAAGAAAAAAGGAAAGAGAAAGAAGAAAGAAAGGAAAGAGAGGGAAAGAAAGAAAGAAAAAAAGGAAAGAGAAAGAAAGAGGAAGAAGAAAGAAGAAAGAAAGAGAAACAGAGTAAGAAAGAAAGAAAAAAGAGAGAAAAAAGAAAAAAGGAAAGAGAAAGAAGAAAGAAAGAAGAAAGAGAGAGAAACAGAAAGAAAGAAAGAAAAAAGGAAAGAGAAAGAAGAAAGAAAGAAGGAAAGAAAGAAGAAAGAGAAAAGGAAGGAAGGAAGGAAGGAAGGAAGGAAGGAAGGAAGGAAGGAAGGAAGGAGGAGAGAGGGAGGGAGGAGGGAGGAGAGAGTGAGGGAGGAGGGAGGAGGGAGGGATGGTTCAGGCCCTGGAGGCAAACTGTGTAAGGCCCAGTTCCCTGATCTTGATAAACGCAGCCACCATCAGAGGGCAAAACACAGGCTCCCCTGCGTCCCCCTCCCTCCTGGACCATTTCTGAGGGGCCCCCGCCCCTGGCTGTGGATTCCTCCAGGGGATATGCTGGGCCCACGTCTCAGCCCCTGCAACAGACCAGCAGCTGCAGGTTGCAACACCCAGCTCTTTTCTTTTTCTTTTTCTTTTGAGAGAGAGCGAGAGAGTCCTGTTTCCTGAGAGCCCGTGACACATGGGGCGAGCTAATCTCCCTCCTGAAAGGAGACCTGTGTTCCCACAAGCCTGCCTTCCGAGGGATACCTGGGGAAGGCCAGTTTTTATGGTCGGCCCGGTTAGATGATACCTTCCAAGGGTGGATTTAGGAGGAGAATATGGTGCCACGGCTCCCCGCCTTTTCACAGGCTGCTTTGTTCTGGTGGAGAGAGCAGGTGGGTGACCCCCGGGTGGGGCCCATCCAGCGTCTGGAAGCCCTTTTGTCCTTTTGTGACGATGCGTCCGGTCGGGAGCTGGCTCTGGCTGTTTGTTGGAGGAGCAGCCTGTGTTTCATGACTGAGCCCCCCCAATAAGAAAAAAAAAAAAACCATCCAAAGAGTGACAGGAATTTGATCCAGTGGTACCTGAGGCCCCAGAGGTGTGACGGCGGCCACTGGAGGGCCAGGACCCACTTCCTCGCTGGGAAACTGAACAGAGAGGCAGATTTCAAGGTGCAACGTGGTTTTTATAAAAATACCAGGTGCGGTGGCTCACGCCTGACACCCCAGCCCTTTGGGAGGCCGAGGTGGGCGGATCACGAGGTCAGGGGTTCAAGACCAGCGTGGCCAACATGGTGAAACCCCGTCTCTACCAAAAATACAAAAAATTAGCCAGACGTGGTGGCAGGCGCCTGTAGTCCCAGCTACTCAGGAGGCTGAGGCAGGAGAATAGCTTGAACCCGGGAGGCAGAGGTTGTAGTGAGCCGAGATCGGGCCATTGCACTCCAGCCTGGGTGACAGACTGAGACTCCATCTCAAAATAAAATAATAAAATAAAATAAAATAAAATAAAACAAAAACTAAACTAAACTAACATAAAATAAAATAAAATAAAATAAAATAAAATAAAATAAATAAAATAAAATGCCAGTGAGATGACAATAAGCTGAACCCCGCGTTGGACCTGTGGGATAGTCAAGGAATGTGGAGGCTGGGAGAGCCATGGATATCAGAGACAAAAGGAGGGAAGAGGGCCGGGCGCGGAGGCTCACGCTTCTCATCCCAGCACCTTGGGAGGCCGAGGCAGACAGATCACAAGGTCAGGAGATCGAGACCATCCTGGCTAACACGGTGAAACCCCGTCTCTACTAAAAATAGAAAATATTAGCCGGGCAAGGTGGCAGGTGCCTGTGATCGCAGCTACTCGGGAGGCTGAGGCAGGAGAATTGGTGGAACCCATGAGGTGGGGGTTGTGGTGAGCTGAGATCGTGTCATTGCACTCCAGCCTGGGTGACAGAGCGAGACTCCACCTCAAAATAAAATAAAATAAAATAAAATAAAATAAAATAAAATAAAATAAAATAAAACAAAACAAAACATAAACAAAACGAAACTAAACTAATATAAAATAAAATAAAATAAAATAAAATAAATAAAATAAAACAAAACATAAACAAAACGAAACTAAACTAAACTAATATAAAATAAAATAAAATAAAATAAATAAAATAAAATAAAACAAAACATAAACAAAACGAAACTAAACTAAACTAATATAAAATAAAATAAATAAAATAAAATAAAAAACAAAACATAAACAAAACGAAACTAAACTAAACTAATATAAAATAAAATAAAATAAAATAAAACATAAACAAAACGAAACTAAACTAATATAAAATAAAATAATAAAATAAAATAAAATAAAATAAATGAAATAAAATACCACTGAGATGACAATAGGCTGAACCCCGCGTTGGACCTGTGGGATAGTCAAGGAATGTGGAGGCTGGGAGAGCCATGGATATCAGAGACAAAAGGAGGGAAGACGGCCGGGCGCGGTGGCTCACGCCTGTCATCCCAGCACTTTGGGAGGCCGATGCGGGCGGATCACGAGGTCAGGAGATCGAGACCAGCCTGGCCAACACGGTGAAACCCCGTCTCTACTAAAAATATAAAATATTAGCCGGATGGGGTGGCAGGTGCCTGTGATCGCAGCTACTCGGGAGGCTGAGGCAGGAGAACGGTGTGAACCCGGGAGGCGGAGGCCGCAGTGAGCCGAGATCCGGCCACGGCACTCCAGCCTGGGCGACAGAGCCAGACTCTGTGAAACATAAATAAATAAATAAAAAGGGGGAAGAAGTGTCTTGTAATTGAAAGCGTGGAGAGGCTGGGGTGGAGGGAAACGTTTATGCAGATTCAGCAGCAGGTCCCGGGAAGGCCAAGTGCCAAGGGCAACTGGATGTCGGAGTGTGGAGAGCTTGGGACCCTCAGGGCTTGTCGAGAAGAACCAGAACCGTCCATCCTCTGGTCGTGGACTTTGAGTCCCAGGGCAGCCTCCCACTGCTGTGACGGCCACGGGTTCAGACGGACCCTCCGGCCACTTCTCCACGGGGAGGTCTGGTCTTGTCTGCACCAGAACCACGGATGGCTGTGCCTGCAAGTCTGCGGCCCTCTGCGTTCCCTGCGCAGCGGAAAATGGGACACCCAGGGGGAAAAGGCCATTCGGGCAGGGAACGCTGTTTTTCTTTCTTTCTTTGTGTTTGTTTCTGATCTTCCCTTTCTATCTCCTGACAGTAGAACTCCCAGCTCTTGGTTCTGATGTGGTGGGTGCCTGCAAGACCAATACCTCCTCGTCTCAAACCCCAAAACCTCTCCTTTTTACCCCCAAAAGGTAGAGCTCCCGGCATTTGGTTCCAATCTGGAGGGTGTGTATAACATATATACCTCCTCGTCTCAAACCCAAACCTTACCTTTTTACCCCCAACAGTAGAACTCTCAGCTTTTGGTTCTGATGTGGTGGGTGCCTGCAAGACCAATACCTCCTCGTCTCAAACCCCAAACCTCTCTTTTCTACCCCCCAAAGGTAGAACTCTCAGCATTTGGTTCCTGTCTGGAGGGTGTGTATGAGATGTAAACCTCCTTGTCTCAAACCCCAAACCTTTCCTTTCTACCCCCCAGAGGTAGAACTCCCAGCATTTGGTTCCTGTCTGGAGGGTGTGTGTGAGATGTAAACCTCCTCGTCTCACACCCCAAACCTCTCTTTTCTAACCCCCAAAGGTAGAACTCTCAGCATTTGGTTCCTATCTGGAGGGTGTATATGAGATGTAAACCTCCTCATCTCACACCCCAAACCTCTGCTTTCTATCCCCCAAAGGTAGAACGCCCAGGATTTGGTTGCTATGTGGAGGGTGTGTATGAGATGTAAACCTCCTCGTCTCACACCCCAAACCTCTCGTTTCTAACCCCCAAAGGTAGAACTACCCGGATTTGGTTCCTATGTGGAGGGTGTGTATGAGATGTAAACCTCGTCGTCTCAAACCCCAAACCTCTGCTTTCTATCCCCCAAAGGTAGAACGCCCAGGATTTGGTTGCTATGTGGAGGGTGTGTATGAGATGTAAACCTCCTCGTCTGAAACCCCAAACCTTTCCTTTCTACCCCCCAGAGGTAGAACTCCCAGCATTTGGTTCCTGTCTGGAGGGTGTGTGTGAGATGTAAACCTCCTCATCTCACACCCCAAACCTCTGCTTTTTACCCCCAACCGTAGAACAACCAGCTCTTGGTTCTGACACGGAGGGTGTCTGTGTGTCCGTGTGTCTGTGTGTGCACATGTGTGTCTGTGTGTGTGCACATGTGAGTGTCTGTACGTCTTCACGTGTGTGTCAGTGTGTGCACATGTGTGTGTATGTGTGTGTACCTCTGTGTCTGTGTGTGCCTACATGTGTGCACGTGTCTGTGCGTGCATGAATGTCTGTGTGTGTGCACGTGTGTGTATGTCTGCATGCACGTGTGTCTGTGTGTGCACATGTATGTCTTCACATGTGTGTCGGTGTGTGCACTCATGTGTGTATCTGTGTGTCTGCGTGTGTCTGTTCTGTGCACGTGTGTGTTTCTGTATGTGCACTTGTGTGTGTGCACATGTGTGTGTGTGTGTGTGTGCAGAGGCTGTCCTGGTTCAACATTCCCGCAGGCACTGGCGTCTTCACGTCTTGCAAAGTGCAGAGAGAGGTGCCTCAGTTATCTGGAGTCCACCCACAACACCCTGAGCGCCTTCCGTGGAGATGCTTTGTGGGGATGGAAACAGCGTCCGGAGACGTCTGACTTGGGCTGTGTCCATCACCCAAGATGCATTGGACGCTTTTTTTGTTTTTGTTTTTTTTGAGACAGAGTCTTACTCTGTGGCCCAGGCTGGAGTGCGGTGGCGAGTTGTTGACTCACTGCAACCTCCGCCTCCCGGGTTCACGCCATTCTCCTGCCTCAGCCTCCCAGGCAGCTGGGACTACAGGCACCCGCCACCTCGCCCGGCTACTTTTTTGTATTTTTAGTCGAGACGGGGTTTCACCACGTTGGCCAGGATGGTCTGGAACTCCTGACCTCGGGTGATCCGCCCGCCCGGGTCTCCCAAAGTGCTGGGATGACGGACGTGATCCCACGATCTAATCCCACGATCAGACTCTTCATGAAATGTCTCTGATTCATGCTTTCTAGGTAATTTCTAGGTAAATTCCAGACGGCTGACGTAGGGACACCACGCCCGGCCTGCACTGGGAGGCTTAGAAACAGCAGAAATTTACTTTCACAGGCCTGGCGGGGTCAACGTCTGCTGAGAACCGACTTTCTGGTTCATAGACGGCACCTTTTTCAAGGGGCCTTCACGTGGTGGAAGACGGGCGAGGAAATTCTCTGGGGTCCCTTTTACAAGGTCACTGACCCCCTTCATGAGGGTCCCACCTCCTAACACCATGCCTGGGGGTGAGGATGCCATGTGGGAATTTAGGGGCCATGCAGACATTCAGTCCATTGTGGGCACCTTTCTTCACGTGCCTGAGGGCGGCCGAGCCGGCTACACCGTTTGTCGGGTGCGGAGCAAAATAAGGGCCTTTTGTTCTAAAAGTGATTCGGGGTTTTAAGGTGGCAACCTCTGAGCGTTCCACCAAGCACAAGGCCCATCCCGGTGCGATTTCTGTCCAAACGTGAGGCCTCTGCACGTCCACGAAGCCAGTCCTGGGTGGGGGAGACACGTGTGTCTTCATGAGGTGTCTCTAATGCATGCTTTGTAGGTAAATTCCAGAGGGCTGATGTAGGTACACCAGGCAGACAGAGATAGAGAGAGAGAAACAGAGAGAGAAAGAGAAACGGGGAGAGAGAGAGACAGAAAGAGAGCAAGAGAGAAAGGGAGAAAGAGAGAAAGAAAGGGAGAGAGAAAGGGAGAGAGAGAAAGAGAAAGACAGGGAGAAAGAGGCAGAGACACAGAGAGAGAAAGACAGGGAGAGAGAAAAAGGGAAAGAGACAGAGAAAGAAAGGAAGAAAGAGAGGGGGAGAGAACAGAGACAGAGAAAGACACACACAGAAAGAGAAAGTGAGAGACAGAGAGAGAAAGAAAAGAAGGAAGAGAGGGAGAGGAAAGAGAGAGACGGAGAGAAAGACACACACAGAGAAAGAGAGAGACAAAGAGAGAGAGAGAGAAAGAGAGACAGAGAGAGAAACAGACAGACAGAAACAGACACAGAAAGACAGAGAGAAAAAAGACAAAGACAGAGGAAGAAAGAGAGACAGGAAGCGAGAGACAGAACGAGAGAAAGAAAGAGAAAGAGAGAAAGAGAGCAGTGATCATGCCGCTCATAATAATAAGTGAGACAGAGAGGGACAAAGAGAGAGAGAGAGAAAGAGCAAGAGAGGTAGAAAGAGAAAGGAAGAGAGAGAAGGAGAGAGAGACAGAGAAAGAGGGAGAAGGGGGGGGAGAGAGAGAGAGAAAGACAGAGAGACACAGAGAGAGACAAAGAGACAGAGAAGAGAGAGAGAGAGACAGAGAGAGACACAGAGAGACAGAGAGAGAGAGAGAGATGGATCTGGGGCAACTTCTAAGATGCGAACAGGACCTGAGGTGGTTCCCCCCTTGGGGACCTGTGGTTCCCCTCTGGGAAATGTAAAATTCACCGGCAGAAGCCAAAGTTGCCAAACGGTTTCAGAACAAGATCGGAGGCCGGGCGCGGTGGCTCACGTCTGTCATCCCAGCACTTTGGGAGACCGAGGCGGGCGGATCATGAGGTCAGGGGTTCGAGACCATCCTGGCCAACACGGTGAAACCCCGTCTCTAACTGAAAACGCAGAAATTAGCCTGGCGTGGTGGCAGGTGCCTGTAGTCCCAGCTACTCAGGAGGCTGAGACGGGAGAATCACTGGAACCCGGGAGGCGGAGGTTGCAGTGAGCCGAGATCGCACCACCGCACTCCAGCCTGGGGGACAGAGCAAGACGTCGTGTCCAAAAGAAATAAAAGAGCAAAGGATGAAGTAACCTCTGTGGGATCAATAATCAGAGAGGGCTCCCTGGGGGAGTTCATGGTTGTTGCATTTTAAGAACTGTATCCTTTAAGGCAGCAGAGGGGACAAGCAGACGGAGGACAGGAGGTGTCCAGCTGATTTTAGCCGAGGAAGGCAGACTGAGTCCTGGGGCCTGGGGCACGGCAATGCAGGGGTTTAAGTGGGGGCAGGATGAGATCTAATTCATTCAGCTAATTTTTTTTTTTCAATAGAATATATATGTTTTAGTCAATACATGTTTTTCTTCTTGTTCCATCCAGACACATGCACACGTGTGTTTATATATATATATATAAAACATATATAATATATATAAAAAATTTATATATTTTTAAAATTTTACTTAATTTACCATTCAAGTTAATATTTTGAGAAGCTAAGGAAAGACAAGGTACTCCCAGGACATCCCTTCCTGTTCCATCCAGACACGTGCGCACGTGTGTTTATCGTGGCACTGTTCACAACAGCAAACAGTTGGTTGGAACGAACCCAAATGTCCATCGACTGGATAAAGAAAATGTGGCACATAGACACCATGGAATACTACGAAGCCATGAAAAAGGATGAGTTCCTGTCCTTTGCAGGGACATGGGTGAAGCTGGAAACCATCATTCTCAGCAAACTCACACAGGAACAGAAAACCAAACACCACACGTTCTCACTTATCAGTAGGAGTTGAACAATGAGAACACACGGACACAGGGAGGGGAACATCACACACCAGGGCCTGTCGGGGGGTGGGGGCTAGGGGAGGGAGAGCATTAGGACACATACCTAATGCATGTGGGGCTTAAAACCTAGACTTGGAACCAACCCAAATGTCCATCAATGAGACTGGATGAAGAAAATGTGGCACAGACACCATGGAATACTATGCAGCCATGAAAAAGGATGAGTTCATGTCCTTTGCAGGGACATGGGTGAAGCTGGAAACCATCATTCTCAGCAAACTCACACAGGAACAGAAAACCAAAGATCACACGTTCTCACTCATCAGTGGGAGTTGAACAATGAGAACACATGGACACAGGGAGGGGAACATCACACACCAGGGCCTGTCGGGGGGTGGGGGCTAGGGGAGGGAGAGCATTAGGACACATACCTAATGCATGTGGGGCTTAAAACCTAGACTTGGAACAAACCCAAATGTCCATCAATGAGACTGGATGAAGAAAATGTGGCACATAGACACCATGGAATACTATGCAGCCATGAAAAAGGATGAGTTCGTGTCCTTTGCAGGGACATGGATGAAGCTGGAAACCATCATTCTCAGCAAACTCACACAGGAACAGAAAACCAAACACCGCATGTTCTCACTCATAAGTGGGAGTTGAACAATGAGAACACATGGACACAGGGAGGGGAACATCACACACGGGGGCCTGTCGGGGGGTGGGGGCTAGGGGAGGGATAGCATTAAGACACATACCTAATGCATGTGGGACTTAAAACCTAGACTTGGAACCAACCCAAATGCCCATCAATGACAGACTGGATAAAGAATATGTGGCACAGACACCATGGAATACTATGCAGCCATGAAAAAGGATGAGTTCGTGTCCTTTGCAGGGACACAGATGAAGCTGGAAACCATCATTCTCAGCAAACTCACACAGGAACAGAAAACCAAACACCGCATGTTCTCACTCATAAGTGGGAGTTGAACAGTGAGAACACATGGGCACAGGGAGGGGAACATCACACACGGGGGCCTGTCGGGGGGTGGGGGCTAGGGGAGGGATAGCATTAAGACACATACCTAATGCATGTGGGACTTAAAACCTAGACTTGGAACCAACCCAAATGCCCATCAATGATAGACTGCAGAAAGAATATGTGGCACAGACACCATGGAATACTATGCAGCCATGAAAAAGGATGAGTTCATGTCCTTTGCAGGGACATGGGTGAAGCTGGAAACCATCATTCTCAGCAAACTCACACAGGAACAGAAAACCAAAGATCACACGTTCTCACTCATCAGTGGGAGGTGAACAATGAGAACACATGGACACAGGGAGGGGAACATCACACACCGGGGCCTGTCGGGGGGTGGGGGCTAGGGGAGGGAGAGCATTAGGACACATACCTAATGCATGTGGGGCTTAAAACCTAGACTTGGAACCAACCCAAATGTCCATCAATGAGACTGGATGAAGAAAATGTGGCACAGACACCATGGAATACTATGCAGCCATGAAAAAGGATGAGTTCGTGTCCTTTGCAGGGACACAGATGAAGCTGGAAACCATCGTTCTCAGCAAACTCACACAGACACAGAAAACCAAACACCACATGTTCTCACTCATAAGTGGGAGTTGAACAGTGAGAACACATGGACACAGGGAGGGGAACATCACACACCGGGGCCTGTTGTGGGGTGGGGGCTAGGGGAGGGAGACCATCCCTCACACTCCTGATTGAAATGCTTGTTCCCCGGGGCCGTCAAGAAAATGAACTTGAACATCAATTTAATCTCCTCAGCCAGGCCATTTTTATACTTTCTGCAGAAAGGGATACATTTACCAGCAGTTTGGCCACGACAGTACCCAGAACAAAGGCGACAGGGTCATTTATAACCTGACGCGTCCACCCAACGCTGTGTCCGGTTTCCATGGGCTGGAACGGGGGCCCTCCCATTCTGTATTTGTCCCGATCCGCCAGCAACTTAGAACTTTGAAAAAGAGGCAAAGGCAGAGGAGAACAAAGGAAGGAGGGAGTCACTTGTGGAACGCTGAGAAAGGTAAAAACACCTGCAAATAAGGAAGAGGAAAGGCTGTGACCTCATGCTTGCTTGGCCCAGGATAAGCGTGTCAGGGTTAATATCGAGGCTACACTGTGGGAGGTCAGAACATAAAGTACATGGATTTCTTTATCACGGCCAGCAGAGATTTAAGAATGTTAGCACAGGTCTTTGAATAAATTTTGCTTTTAAAAGAAATTACTATTTGTTCCTAATTAGACGGGGAGGGAAGTCTTGGAAGAGGAACCTCTACTTTACTTTTTACCTCCCAAAATCAACCTCTCAGTGCCTCAACCCAAGACAAAAAAAAAATGAAGGTGGTGGGGTTTTTTTTGTCTGAGGTTTTTCTTTCCTTTCCTTCTCTTTCTTTCTTTTCTCTTTCTTTCTTTCTTTTCTTTCTTTCTTTCTTTTCTTTCTTTCTCTTTCTTTCTTTCCTTCTTTCTTCCTTCCTTTCTTTTTTCTCTTTCTTTCTTTCTTTCTTTCTGTCTTTCTTTCTGTCTTTTCCTTCCTTTCTTCCTTCCTTCCTTCCTCCCTCCCTCCCTTTCTCTCTGTCTTTCTTTCTCTCTTTCTTTCTCTCTCTCTTTCTTTCTTTCTTTCTTTCTTTCTTTCTTTCTTTCTTTCTTTCTGTCTTTCTTTCTTTCTTTCTTTCTCTTTCTTTCTTTCTTTCTTTCTTTCTTTCTTTCTTTCTGTCTTTCTTTCTTTCTTTCTTTCTCTTTCTTTCTTTCTTTCTTTCTTTCTTTCTTTCTTTCTTTCTTTCTTTCTTTCTTTCTTTCCTTACTTGCTTTCTTGCTTTCTTTTTTTTTTTTTTTGACAAAGGTTGTAAATTTTTTTTTTTTACCCTGGCTCTGTTCCACTCTGGATTTGATTAATTACCAAGGTGTTTGGAAAGGCTCTGTGCTGTGGGCAGTAGGCAATTGATTTACAAAGTGTGTACACGGTCTTTCATTCAACAATTGTAAATCCCTCTCAAAGGAAGTCCTTGGCACGAGCGTTCTGGTTCCTGGATTCTAGCCAAAGCCTCCCTGTTTGGGACACAACCCATTTTTGTCAATGTAAGTGTGTTCCTTTCAATATGATCGTGATTATTATAGGCAGATACCGTGGTCTCTAAGTTCACGCCGCAGATAAGCAATGGCAAGCTGTGTTTTGCAGGTTTGGCTAAACCCACTGAGAGGGTTTGGCTCTGTCCCCACCCAAATCTCATCTTGAACTGTAGCTCCCATAATTCCCAAGTTTCATCGGAGGGACCCGGTGGGAGGGGATTGAATCGTGGGGGCGGAGCTTTCCAGTGCTGTTCTCGCGATAGGGAATAGGTCTCACGAGATCTCACGAGTTTGTAAAGTGGGGGTTTCCCTCCACAAGCTTCTTGCCTGCTGCCGTGGAAGACGTGGCTTTGCTCTTTCTTTGCCTTCCACCGTGGTTGTGAGGCCTCCCCAGCTGTGCAGAACTGTGAGTCCATTTAAACTCTTTCCTTTATAAACTACCCTGTTTCAGATATGTCTCTTTCTTTCTTTCCTTTCTTTCCTTCCTTCTTTCTATCTTTCTTTCTGTCTTTCTTTCTTTCTTTTCTTCCTTTCTTTCTTTCTTTTCTCTTTCTTTCATTCTTTTTCTTTCTTTCTCTTTCTTTCTCTTTTCTTTCTTTCCTTCTATCCTTCTTTTCCTTCCTTCCTTTCTTCTTTCTTTCTTTCTTTTGTTCTTTCTTTCCTTCTATCCTTCTTTCCCTCCCTTCCTTCTTTCTTTCTTTCTTCTGTTCTTTCTTTCCTTCTATCCTTTCCCTTCCTTCCTTCTTCCTTCCTTCTTTCCCTCTTTCTTTCTTCCTTCCTTCCTTTCCTTCCTTCCTTCTTTCTTTCTCCTTTCTTTTTTCTTTCTTTCTTTCTTTCTTTCTTTCTTCTGTTCTTTGTTTCTTCCTTTCTTTCTTTCTTTTGTTCTTTCTTTCCTTCTATCCTTTTCCTTTGTTCCTTCCTTCCTTCTTTCCCCCTTCCTTCCTTCCTTCCTTCCTTCCTTCCTTTCTTTCTTTCCTTCCTTCCTTCCTTCCTTCCTTCCTTCCTTCCTTCCTTCCTTCCTTCCTTTCTTCCTTCCTTCCTTCCTTCTTTCTTTCTTCTTTCATTTATTTATTTTGAGACAGACCTTGCTCTGACGCCCAGGCTGAAGTGCAATGGCACGATCTCGGCTCACAGCAACCTCCGCCTCCAGGGTTCAAGAGATTGTCCTGCCTCAGCCTCACGACTAGCCGGGATCACAGGCATGCACCACCACGCCCGGCTAATTTTGTATTTTTAGTACAGATGGGGTTTCACCATGTTGGTTAGGCTAGTCTCAAACTCCTGGCCTCGGGTTATCTGCCCGCCTCAGCTTCCCAAAGTGCTGGGATGACAGGCGTGAGCCACCATGCAAATATTATATATAATATTATACTATTAATATAGTGTTAATTATGGGAGCTACAATTCAAGATGAGATTTGGGTAGGGTCACAGGCAAACCCTATCAGTTGGTTTAGCCAACTGATTCAAGCACTTTGGGAAGTCGAGGTGGATGGATCACTTGAGCCTAGGAGCTTGAGATGAGCCTGGGCAACATGGGGAAACCCCATCTCTACAAAAAAATACAAAAAAAAAATTAGCTGGGCATGGTGGTGTGCACCTGTGGTCCCAGTTACTATGATATATATTATATATAATATATATTATAAATATTATAAATATATAATATACATTTAATATAATATATAATATAATATATATTATAAATTATATATTTATAATATTTATAATATATATTATGTATTTATATGTAATATATTATAAATTATTATATATTATTATATATTATATAATATATACAATATAATTATTATATATTGTATATAATATAATATACATTATAATATATATAATACATAATAAATATATATTATATATTATATATTTATATAATATATATTATAAATTATATATTATATATTTATATATAATATATATTATAAATTATATATATTATATTTATATATTATATATTATAAATTATATATATTATATTTATATATTATATATTATAAATTATATATATTATATTTATATATTATATATTATAAATTATATATATTATATTTATATATTATATATTATATATTATAAATTATATATGTTTATATATTTATATATAATATAGTATATGTTTATATATTTATATATAATATATAATATATTATATATTATATGATATATAATATATTTATATATTTATATATATTATATATTTATATATTTATATATAATATATATTTATATATCTATATAATATATATTTATATATAATATATAATATATATTTATATATCTATATAATATATATTTATATATCTATATAATATATTTATATATAATATATAATGTATTATAAATTATATGTTATAAATTTATATAAATATATAATATATATTATAAATTATATATTATATAATTATATTCATATATAAGTATATATAATTTATATAATATAATATATAATATACTATGTAATAGTATATAATATTATATTCAATATAAAACTTTATTAGCAGTATGAGAACAGACTAATCTACGCACTCAGGCAGAGTTAAGGTTCGTTACTGCTTTCTTTGCTGCAGAGGTGTGGACGCTCTCGGAGGCGGTCAGCCTCGCCAAGCCATCTTTGATTTTTGCTCACGTATTCCTCCAGGAACATGGCGAAGTTGCACCTGACCATTTTCGTCCCCGGATCCCGAACGTTTCCCGTGTCTGGATGAGGTGGTTACGGCTTTGGAGTGATGGGTTGAGTCACGAATGGACCTTCTCTTCCAGCATAACCAGGTGCTCTAATGAAATGAGTTTTATTCAGAGTCTCAGCCTCCTCATGCTGCGGGAACACGAGATAAATGGAACAGTTAGCAAATGCATTGCACACAACAGCAGCATATTGCTCATGAAGTTTAATTTCGTAATAGTTCGTGAGGTGTAATTTACCTGCCTCCGCCTCTGGGAAATGGATTCAGGCTCCTGACAAGATGGAATGCCCACCTGCGATATTGCTTTTCTTGTTGAACTGCGGCCTGAATCCGATGAAATTTGCATACTGCTGGAAGTCCGTGGGATTCCAGCAATTCCCTTTCAACTTTTTATTGTGGTTCTGATTATTGCATAGCCCCCGA
This sequence comes from Macaca nemestrina, assembly GCF_043159975.1. Taxonomy (NCBI): domain Eukaryota; kingdom Metazoa; phylum Chordata; class Mammalia; order Primates; family Cercopithecidae; genus Macaca; species Macaca nemestrina. Next base: position 549,432 of record NC_092146.1, read on the forward strand.
GTATTCCGTGAACATGGCTTTTATTTAATCAGCACTTTATTTAATCAGCATTCTATTTATTTTTATACGGTGCCAATATTGCCTGGACGAATGTAGATGTTTTGGTGCTTGAAGTATTTTGGTGCGTTGAATTTTTTTTTTTTTTTTTCTAAGCTGAAATCACACAAAACTGCAAAGTTGGAGCTTTGCTTGGATAGGAGAATATGGCCAATGATGAAACGCAAATTAATGGCTGCCTGCTTTGTCTTGCATCTTCTATTTTAGAATGAACAAGTGTTGGCCGGGCGCGGTGGCTCACGCCTGTCATCCCAGCACTTTGGGAGGCCGAGGCGGGCGGATCACTAGGTCAGGAGTTCGAGACCAGCCTGGCCAACATGGTGAAACCGCGTCTCTACTAAAATTACGAAAATTAGCCAGGGATGGTGGCACCTGCCTGTAATCCCAGCTACTTGGGAGGCTGAGACAGAAGAATTGCTTGAACCCGGGAGACAGAGGTTGCAGCGAGCCAAGATTGTGCCACTGCACTGCAGCCTGGGTGGCAGGGCGAGACTCCATCTCAAAAAAAAAAAAATAACAAGTGTTTATACTTCTTTTAGCAACCAGCAAATTACACATAAAGCATCACAAATCTATAGCGGTGAACAATGAGTAAAAGGCTGGTTTCACTGTTGCATTCTGTTTCTGACAGTTAAAAATTGCCAGGTGTGGGGTTTGCATCTGTGATCCAAGCATTTTGGGAGGTCGAGGTGGACGGATCGCTTGAGCCTAGGAGGTTGAGGTCAGCCTGGGCAACATGGTGAAACCCCATCTCTGCAAAAAATATGTATTAAAAAAATTAGCCGGGCATGGTGGTGTGCACCTGTGGTCCCAGTTACTTGGGGGAACTGAGGTAGGCAGGATCGCTTGAGCCAGAGAGTCTGGGGTTACAGTGAGCCCTGATTGCACCACTGCACTCCAGCCTGGGTGACAGGAATGAGACTTGGTTTCAAAAGAAAAATGATTGCTACAGACGTATTGTAGGGTATATGCGCTGGAAATAAAGATCCTGGAGGAGTGAATTCTGTGGTGTTATAGCAGGGCCGGGGTTGGAAGGATTCTAGAAATATTTTTACTGTATTTCCTGGGTCCGAGGTTTCAATGTCTTTTTCTGTTGCTGGAAGAACTGTGGGCCAGAGTGGTGATTGGAAAACTGTCAATTTCGAGACCATCCTGGCAAACAGGGTGAAACCCCGTCTCTATTAAAAATACAAAAAAATTAGCCGGGTGTGGTGGCGGGCACCTGTACTCGGGAGGCTGAGGCAGGAGAATGGTGTGAACCCGGGAGGCGGAGCTGGCGGTGAGCAGAGATCGTGCCACCGCACTCCAGCCTGGGTGACAGAGCGAGGCTTTGTCTCAATAAAATAAAATAAAAATAGAAACGCATCTGCCCTCATTCAGAAGGCAGTCAGAGGGAACAGCGTCCACAGCACCATGTCCGGTGGACCCACCGTGCCCATCATGGTCATTCTCCTTATTTGAACCACTGCTGCGAGACGGATTTTCGTGGCTCTCAGATAATTTCCATGTGCATCTTGCCCCTTGGTTTTCTTTCTTTCCAGGACTTTTTTGTTTTGTTTTGTGTTGTTTTGTTTTCCTGGTGTTTTCTGGGGCCAAATTCAACGGCTTACGACCATGGCTTGAGCTCTCCTCTTTGCACAAAGGACGTCTGCCCTGGTGTAACATGCAGGTGCAGAGAGACGGAGACAGCTCCTCAATTAAGGTCTGACAGATATTCCCGAGCAGCCTTCTGGCCTCCTGGTACCTGGGGCGTGTTAGTAGACACTCGTGCCGCAAAGATCTTGCTTGCCTTGATTAAACACGACTGCTAATAACATGAACAGAACGCTTGCGGCCTCGAACTGTGCGCGGGGCCTCGTCTCCCTTCAAGACCTCATTAATCTTCTGAAGTCCTCACCGCTCCGTGCCACGTTACCTTGAAAAGGACAGGATTTGATGAAGGCAGATATAAATTCTGTGGTGCCCTTTTGATAAAGATAAAGGGGGAATTGGGGATTGATTGCCATCCTACAGCCACAGCCACAGCCACAGAAATCAAAAGCTTTTTAGCAAGTGGTCTTTCGGTGATCTGATTAGCCAGCCCTGGGGCCATAGCTCATGGTTGTGTCCACCCCCAAAATCCATCCCTCCTCTTCCCACCGTGGACGCAAATGTTAAGACTTTTCCAACTTTTGGTTGGGATTGATGAAGCGGTTGAGTTTCAGGCAGCGGGAAGGACAGGTGCACCTCCTGGATTGGAGCCTCTGGACGGCATCTCCCCGCTGTCTATCTCGTGCTGGCCAACAGGAACCCTGGAAGATCCAGCTCTGAACAGGAAGAAAACAAGAAGGTCACAGGGGTCCCTGGAGCTGCCCAGGTCCCAGAATGACTGTAGACAACAGAACATCCGGTACTGTGGACAGTCCCTTGGGGCCGTTGTGAGACACAAAAGGAAATAAACTTCTGCTAAATACCGGGCTCTTTTTACATTTTCTTCATTTTTATTTATTTAGAGACAGGGTCTCACCCTCCAATGATCCTCCTGCCTCAGCCTCCCCCGTAGCTGGGACCACAGGTGCGTGCCACCATATCCAGGTAATTTTTTAACTCTTTTTTTCTTTTGTGCAAATGGGGCCTCGCTTTGTGACCCAGGCTGGCCTTGAACTCCTGGGCTCAAGGAATCCTCCGGCTCCAGCCTCCCAAAGTGCTGGGTTTACAGGCGTGAACCATGCCCCCAACTAGATTCAGAGTGTCTTCGTTATGGTAACCCAGCGTTTCTCTCACTGACAAGCCCCATTCTTGCGATCTATGGCAATGAAAACACAGATCTTTTGACCCAAAGGCTTTCAGTATGTGAGGTAGAGAATTTTTTTTTTTTTTTTTTTCTCAACCCAGCAATATGGTGAAGTCTTGGCCGGCTATGGAGGTAGGTGGGAAATGTCTGGCTGGAGAAAGTTTGTACCAGGAATTTGGCAAGAAGAAGCTTCTGGAAGTGTTTAACTCTGACCCTATGGTGACCTCACTGTCTGTTCCCTGCGGGGCCCGGTCTTGTGTGAGACCAGCTAAAACCAAACATGGCATGAAACAAGGTGAAGCTGGCTATGGAGAGCTGTGGAGTGCGGTGGTGCCATCGGGACTCACTGCAAGCTCCGCCTCCCGGGTTCACGCCATTCTCCTGCCTCAGCCTCCCGAGTAGCTGGGACTACAGGCGCCGCCACCACGCCCGGCTAGTTTTTTGTATTTTTTTTAGTAGAGACGGGGTTTCACCGTGTTAGCCAGGATGGTCTCGATCTCCTGACCTCGTGATCCACCTGCCTCGGCCTCCCAAAGTGCTGGGATTACAAGGGTGAGCCACCGTGCCTGGCCTAAAACTTTTTAATCACCTGGGTGCAGGTGGGCTGAGTCCGAAGAAGGAGTCAGCAAAGGAAGATAGAGGTGGTTACTCTCTTAGGGGCAGGGACAGGGGTCACAAGGTGCTCAGTGGGGAGCCCCGGACACTTATTCTCTAGGAGAAGTAATATCACAAGGTTAATTGATCTGTTAGGGTGTGACAGGAACAAATCACAATGGTGGAGTGTCATCTGTTAAGGCAGGAACTGACCATTTTCACTTCTTTTGTGGTTCTTCCATTGCTTCAGGCCATCTGGAAGTTATATGTGCGGGTTTAGGCTCAGAGGCCTGACACCTGTTCTCTTTCTAGGGTTTGCAACAGAGGACAGTTTTTCACCTTCACGATCAGAGTGAATCCTATTTCCTCGTGATCCATCATCCTCCATCTGACCCAAATCCCCATCTAGCGGCCGCCGTGTTTAATGTGTTCATTAGGATGTTTGACTAGCGGGTGGTACAGGATTTTCTTCAAAAACCCAAAAAGTGGGCCGGGCGTGGTGGCTCACACCTGTCATCCCAGCACTTTGGGAGGCTGAGGCAGGTGGATCTCCTGAGGTCAGGAGTTTGAGACCAGCCTGTGCCACATATACGTGGAATACTATGCAGCCATGAAAAAGAATGACATCCTGTCCTTTGCAGGAGCATGAATGTAGCTGGAGGCTGTTATCCTTGGCAAACCAACGCAGTAACCAAAAACTAAATACCACAAGTTTTTACTTAAAAGTGGCCGGGTGCGGTGGCTCACGCCTGTCATCCCAGCACTTTGGGAGACCGAGACGGGCGGATCACCTGAGGTCAGGAGTTCGAGACCAGCCTGGGAAACATGGTGAAAGCCCGTCTCTACTAAAAAACACACAAACGAGCCAGGTGTAGTGGCCAGTGCCTGCAACCCCAGCTTCTTGGGAGGCTGAAGGAGGAGAATGTCTTGAACCTGGAAAGCAGAGGTTGCAGTGAGCCGAGATGGCACCACTGCACTCCAGCCTGGGTGACAGAGTGAGACTCTGTCTCAAAAAGAGAAATAGGAAGGAAAAACGTAAAAAAAAAAACAAAACAAAAAGAAAGAAAAAGAAAAAAAAAAAAAGAAAGGCAATAGGAAAGAAAAGTGTTCAAAAGACTTGATAAATGGCACTTGGAACTTTTTTGCACGCGTTATAGATTCTGAATCCGAGGTGTGCGAGGTAAGTATCAAGCGGTGATCTTCGGTGTCGTGTCATTTTTTAAGCAGCTCGCTTGCCTCGGGACTGTGAATTATTGAACTGTGAATATTCCAGGAGGGATTATTCACCATAAACCGCGGACCGTTGCAAATGCTTCATAATCAGAATACGTCAAACGTTGCCGAACTGGAAACCGACTTGGTTTGCAACTTCCGGCGACAGCGAAGACCAGGTCGGTGCGGCACGTGATGGCGAACGGAGAAAACGTTCCATTTCCCTCTCCCAACTCCATCAGCACCGACCGTCATCAGGCTCATATCCACGAAGGCATTAGAAGCCGTTGACATGTTCATTTGGGACTGTAGCATGCGGCCCGGCGACATCAACAGCCAAGTTAAGGGAACTTACAGGAAGGTTTGCTTTGCCACGGCTCAGATGCACGAAGCAGCTGTTGGTCTCTGAAGGGTACAAGGCAGACACCTGAGAGCTGTTCACCCGGCCGGCGGGCACACAGGAGGATTTTGAGGGTCAGGACATTCCATGCCCATCTCAGCACCTCTCGATATTAGGTTGGGGAGTGTGGACAAGACTCTGGTCTGTTGAATAGAAGGGAGGGTACATCTCCCGTTGGCATGTGGGGGCGTGAGATGATACGGTGGAAGAAACAAAATAAAACGTTGAGGTCCTGGCTATGGTGTTTCCAACTGGGGGCCCGGTGCTAAGAAGGACACTTTGGAGAAAGCATTTCTCTAAGGGCCCAACCTGTGACTTTCAGGACCGTTGACCTCAGCGTACATATGCCTGGTGTGCTGGTGAAAAGTGTGTGTCAACCCGGCCGGGCCACGGTACCCAGGTTATTTGGCCCAACACTGATCTAGACGTTGTTTGTTTTTATATGAACTCAAACTCGATGAGGGTGTCATTAACAAATAAAAACTGTACCCGTTCACCGTGTACCGTGTGCTATTTTGGTGTATGTGTGCCAAATGATGTTGTTGCAAAGTTAACTGTTTTTCAATTTTTTTCTTTTTTGAGATGGAATCTTACTCTGTTGTCAGGCTGGAGTACAACGACACGATCTCAGCTCACGGCAACCTCCGCCTCCCGGGTTCAAACCATTCTCCTGCCTCAGCCTCCTGAGTAGCTGAGATGACAGGCACCTGCCACCACGCCCGGCTAATTTTTGTGTTTGTAGTAGAGACGGGGTTTGTCCATGTTGCCCAGGCTGGTCTTGATCTCTTGACCTCATGATCCACCCACCTTGGCCTCTGAAAGTGCGAGGATTACAGGTGCGAACCACTGGGTCTGCCCCCCCTTTTTTTTTTTTTGAATTTTTAAAAAATATACAGATGGCATCTTGCTCTGTTGCCCAGGCTGGATTGCAGTGGTACAATCATAGCTCATTAAAGCCTCAACCTCCCAGGCTTAAGTGATCCTCCCACGTCAGCCTCCTGAGGAGCTGGGACTACAGGCATGTGCCACCGCACCCAGCCAGTATTTTAAACATTTTTGTAGACATGAGGTCTTGCTTTGCTGCCCAGGCTGGTCTCCAACTCCTGACCTCAAGAGATCCCCCTGCCTCAGCCTCCCAAAGTGCTGGGATGACAGGCCTGAGCTCCTGTGCCCATCTTTAAGTTAATTTTTTTTGTTGTTTGAGATAGAGTTTCTTTCTTGTTGCCCAGGCCGGACTGCAATGGTATAATCTCCGCTCACTGCAACCTCCGCCTCCCGGGTTCAAGCGATTCTCCTGCCTCAGCCTCCCAAGTAGCTGGAATGACAGGCACCCACCACCATGTCTGGCTAATTTTTTTGTATTTTTAGTAGAGACGGGGTTTCACCATGTTGGCCAGGCTGGTCTCGAACTCGTGACCTCAGGTGATCCACCTGCCTTGGTCTCCCAAAGTGCTGAGATGAGAGGTGTGAGCTTCTGTGCCCATCCTGAAGCTAGTTTTATATACCAAGTAAACATTTAAATCAGTAGATGTTGGTAAAATAATAATAATAATAATAATAATAACCTTCATAGTGTGGGTGGGCATCGTCTAATCAGTTGAAGGTCTTAGGAGGAAAAAATAACGGTGGTCCCCCCGAGGAACAAGGAATTCTGCCTCCAGATGCAACATTAGCTGTCTCCTGATCTGTGTGCACTTGGTCCAACCTGCAGAGTTTGAAGTTGCATCTCCACAATCCTGTAAGTCAATTCATTAAAATAAATCTCTCTCTTTCTCTCTCTGTCTCTCTCTCTCCCCTCTCTCCCTCTCTCCTCTCTCTCTCTCTTTCTGTCTGTCTCTCTCTCTCCACATTCTGTTGGTTCTGTTCCTCTCCATAACTCTGACGCATACGCTCTGTGCGTCCTCCGTTTCATCCTCATCGCCTTTGTGAAAGGAACGGAAATCTCAGGACCGCCAACTTCCTAAGCCAAAGAGAAAAGTCAAGCTGGGAAGTTTGTGGGGCAAACCTGCCTTTCATTCTTTTCCTAAACAAGATGCTACCAAGATCAAAAAGCTACGTACCTCCCTCGCCATCGTCCCACAAGGAAGTTCTTTGTGGAGGAAGGACAAGTGACGATTCCTGTAAAGTGTGCATTTAGCCAAACGCTAATCAGAAACTCGAAAGGATGCAACCGTTGGTCTCTTATGTGCCTGTAACCTGGAAGATTTTTCCTGGCTTCGAGTGGTTCTGACTTTCCAGACCGAACCCACGCATATCTCAGAAATCTTGATGGATGTCTCACGTCTTCCTAAAATGTATAAAACCAAGCTGTGCCCCGACCATCTTGGGCACCTGTCGTCAGGACCTCCCGAGGCTGTGTCATTGGTGTGTCCTCAGCCTTAGCAAAGTAAATTTGCTAAATGGGCTGAGACCTGTCTCACATATTTTGGGTTCACCCCTTCCAAGCAGAAGGAAAGAAGGCCGCCTTTGGGTCGTATTGTTCTCCGAAATGTCCTGTCTGTGGCTGTCGTCCAGGGGAGGCAAAGCTGAGTCGTTCGTTCAACTCCTGATCTTTGAAGTAGAGAGGGGACGGGGTGCAGTGTGGGTCCCCACCTGCAGCAGCTCTGAAGTATCTGACTGAGCTCCTGACCTCAGGGACAGTGACTCCTGCCCTCAGCAGGTACTGTTATAACCCCACCACTCCGTGCCCTTGAGATCCTGCCCAGCCCCAGCCAAGGAAGCCATGTCCCCCTACGAGGAGTGGGTGGAGGGAGCTGCTCAGATGGAAAACAGGAAAGATGTTCCTCAGAACCTATGGAGATGGAGGGCATAGACAGGCCATGAGCGGTAGCTACCCGGTTCCCCCATGGTGTAGACCCCATCAGAGCTACGTTCCTGCTACGGGAGGAGAATGTCCCACTCTGTGGTTAGACCGAGCCTCATGTACCTCCGAGTCCACTGATGGACATGGAGCTGCTTTCAGTCCATTTCTACTGTGGATTTGTGTGCACAAGTACATCTGGCCCAATGCCCATTTCCAAGTCTTTTTGTTTTATTTGCTTTTGGAGACAGAGTCTCACTGTGTTGCCCAGGTTGGAGTGCAGTGGTGCAATCACAGGTCACTGCAGCCTCCACCTCCTGGGTTCAAGTGATCCTCCTATCTCAGCATCCCCAGTAGCTGGGACTACAGGTGCACGTCACCACCACACCAGCTAATTTTTTTTTTTTTAATTTTTGCAAAGGCAACATATTCCTATATTGTCCAGGCTGGTCTCGAATTCCTGGGCTCAAGCCATCTGCCCGCCTTGGCCTCCCAAAGTGCTGGGGTTACAGGCACAAGTCACCACACCCGGCCCATTTCCAATTCCTTTGGGTGCACGCCCAGGAATGGAACAGGCGGTGACTGCTAATGGGTACCGGGTTCCCTGGGCCACGATTAAAATGACCCAGAACTAGACGGAGGTGGTGGTTGTACAACGTAACGGATGGCGAATGATTAGTTTTAGGTTACGTGCATTTCTCTTCATTTGAAAACAAAACGCGTCAGGGACAAAATTAGTGTCAGCGGAACCTGTGTGGGTTTTAGGGACAGGGACGAATATCTAAATCCTCTTTTAAATCTCCTTTGCCTTAGAGAATCAGCTCATTTCATCAGGAAGTCATTGTTAATTTTATTTTCTATTTTGCATAATTATTTTTTTTAACTGTTTGCCACTCAGGGGACACGATGCACATCTCATTGATCTTCAAGTCACTAAGTTCATTCAATAAATCCTGCTTGCTGAAGGGATGCTGATGATAAAAAAAAAAACCATGGGGAGGTTTGTTGTTGTTGTTGTTGTTGTGTGTGTGTGTGTGTGGTGTTTTTTATTTTTTAGAGACAGGTTCTTGCTTGTCACCCAGACTGGAGTGCAGTGGTGCAATCATGGCTCACTGTAGCCTCGAACTCCTGGACTCAAGTGATCTTCCCATCTCAGTCTCTCAAGTAGCTGGGACTACAGGTGACACCACCATGCCTGCCTAATTTTAAAAAACTTTTTGTAGAGTTTGGATCTTGTTGTGTTGCCCAGGCTGGTCTCCAACTCCTGAGATCAAATGATCCTCCCACCTTGGCCTCCCAAAAGGCTGACTGTGGTTATAGGTGGGAGCCACCATGCCAGGCTGGAAACCAGTTTTGATAATCCTATCACACCTTCCTGTTTTGTTCTGCTGTAATTTACTACCAGGAACTGGGTAATTTATAAAGAACAGACATTTATTTTCTCACAGATGTGGAGGCTGGGAAGTCCAAGACCAAGGCACCATCATCTGGTGAGGACCTTCTTGCTGTGTCAGCCCATGGAGAAAGAGAAAAGAGAGTGGGGGGGGGGGGAGAGAGAGAGAGAGAGAGAGAGAAAGAGAGAGAGAGAGAGAGAGACTCTGTCTCAAAAAATAATTGAGTGATGAGATGGCTCAATCTATCCCTGGAGAAAGAGACAGAGGGGCATGAGTCAGGTGACCATGTTCCTTCCCATGGGAGAATCTTTCCTAAGGAGAAAGTGTCTGTTTCAGTCTGTTCTGTGCTGTTACAACCAACTACCATGGACTGGGTAATTTATAAGGAAGAGAAATGTATTTGCCCATAGTTCTGGAGGCAGAGAAGTCCAAGAACAAGACACACTTCCTGATGAGTGAGCAGGACGGAGTGATCTGAGACCAAGGCTTGTGCTTCTGGTTGTTGGTGACGGACAGCACCCAGTCCACGTTGAGGCATCAAACATCAGGGAAATGTTCTTGGAACAGCTCCAAGACCCCAGTTCTGATTTCCATGTTTCTTTTTTCGCAGTGGTACGGAGGAAGGAATCATTAGCACAACATGTCTCAGAGATAACACGTGGGAACATCGTAAAAAAGAAAACCTTCGTTCTTTTCTTTCTTAAGATGTAAATGCAGCCAGATCTGAGGTGCTGGAAACCTCAGCATTCATTTGCAGCCGCATTCTCAGCATCGACTAATGATATTCCGCAAATGGCTGGAGACTTCCAGGGACATGTGTTTCCAATTGCACAACAATGAAAGAGTTTTGTTGGCACTCATAAATAATGAATTTTTTTTTTTTTTTTCCGTAGACCACAAGTCAACATTGTCTAAATTAGACTTCTCTCGTAGGTTGCTGACCAGGCCCACATGTTGGGTCAGCGCGGTCAGTGTGCGGGTGCCCCCGCGTGCTGTGACTGGTGGCATGGATGAGGGAGAAATGAGAAAGAAAAGAGGGAACAAGGGAATGGGATTCCGTGTGTGCAGAAGAGTCTGTTCAATTGTCTTCAGCTAATGGCAAAGCAAATGGCATTTATGAGCCTAATTTACGGGGCATGGATGGCAGGAAAGGTGAGGTAAATCATCTGAATATTAAGATTTATGTCTTGCGTGCTAAGGACTAATTTCCATAAGGCATTTACAAAAGCCATTTTGTCCTTGGAGAATGTGGTAAATACATTCCTCAACAGACCTCTGACCCAGCAACCTACAAGTATTTTTTTCCCCTTCTTTTTCCTTCTATTTTCTTTCTTCTTCTCTTATCGCTTCCCTCTCCTTCCTTCCCTTCCTTCCTCTTCCCTCCCCTCCTTTACTTTCTTTCATCCTTCCTTCTTTTTCTCCCTTCTTTTCTTACTCTCTTCCCTCCTTTATTCCATTTTCCTCCTTCACTTCCTCCCTCCCTCCCTTCCCTTTTTCCTGCCTTTATTTCTCCATTTTCCTTCCTTCCTCCTTCCTTCCCTCTTTCCTTCTTTACTTCCTTCTTTCCCTCCCTCTTTCCTTCCTTCCTTCCTGCCTTCCTTCCGTCTTTCCCTTCCTCCCTTCCTTTCCTTCCTTTCCTCCCTCCCTCCTTCCCTTCCTTCCTCTTCCCTCCCTTCTTTTCTTTGTTTCATCCTTCCCTCCTTTTCTCCCTTCGTTTCTTACTCCCTTCCCTCCTTTATTCCATTTTCCTCCCTCACTTCCTCCCTCCCTTCCCTTTTTCCTGCCTTTATTCCTCCATTTTCCTTCCTTCCTCCTTTCTTCTTCCTTCCTTCCTTCCCTCTTTCCCTTCCTCCCTTTCTTTCCTTCCTCTCCTCCCTCCCTCCCTTCTGTCCTCTCCCTCCCTCCCTTCCTTCCTTTTCTTCTTTCTTTTCCTTCCTTCCTTCCTTCCTTTCTTTCTTTCTTTCTTTCTTTCTTTCTTTCTTTCTTTCTTTCTTTCTTTCTTTTTTCTTTCTTTCTTTCTTTCTTTCTTTCTTTCTTTCTTTCTTTCTCCTTCCTTCCTTCCTTCCTTCCTTCCTTCTTTCCTTCTTTCCTTCCTTCCTTCTTTCTTTCATCCCAGCACTTTAGGAGGCTGAGGTGGGTGGATCACCTGAGGTCAGGAGTTCAAGACCAGCCTGGCCAACATGGTGAAACCTCGTCTTTACTAAATATACAAAATTAGCCAGGCCTGGTGGCGCATGCCTGTAATCCCAACTACTTGGGAGGCTGAGGCAGGAGAATTGCCTGAACCCAGAGGCAGAAGTTGCAGTGAGTCAAGATTACCCCAGCATACTCCAGCCTGGGCTATAGAGTGAGACTCTGTCTAAAAATATATATATATATTTTGTTTGTTTGTTTGTTTGTTTGTTTTTATTTAAAAATCCAGTTCTTATGAAGGGCGAGATGCTGAAGATCATAGAAAATAAATACAATTCCGGGATTTAAACGTGATTTTCTCTGGGGAATGGGATGGAGGACAGGTGCATGGGATAGTTGTTTTTTAATCACTGTTCCTTCTGAGTTACTTGAATAGTTTTGCAATGTGCTGCTTTGAAGAAAACAGTATGTAAACATTTTAAAGGATATATGTGCCAGGCGCGGTGGCTCACGCCTGTAATCCCAAGAATTTCGGAGGCCGAGGCAGGCAGGTCACCTGAGGTCAGAAGTTCGAGACCAGCCTGGCCAACATGGTGAAACCCCATCTGTACTAAAAATACAATATTCGCTGGGCTTGGTGGTGGACGCCTGTAATCCCAGCTACTTGGGAGGCTGAGGCAGGAGAATCGCTGGAACCCAGGAGGCGGAGTTTGCGGTGAGCTGAGATTGTGCCATCGCACTCCAGCCTGGGCTGGATAATGATATTCCGCAAATGACTGGAGACTTCCAGGGACGTGGGTTTCCAATTGCACAACAATGAAGACAGAGCAAGACTCTGTCTCAAATAAATAAATAAATAAATAATAAAGTAAAGGATATATGTGTATATGCACATGTGCATACATGTATAGGTACAGATATACACATATATATATAATATGAATATAAGTTGACTAACGATTTAGAGATTGGAGCCACCAACCTCTTGTGAAGTCAAAAATTCATGGATAGGTTTTGACTCCTTCCCCCACCCCCAGATTACCTACTGACAGTCTACCATTTACTGGAAGCCTTACTGATCACATAAATAGTCAATCAACAGGCCAGGCACGATGGTTCATGCCTGGAATCCCAGTGCTTTGGGAGGCCGAGGCGGGCAGATCATGAGGTCAAGAGATCTAGACCCCCCTGGCCAGTAGGGGGAAACCTTGTCAATGTGTGAAGACAATGAAAACAGAGATCTTGACAATGATCCCCGTCCACTTTATGGAGAATAAAGATATTTTCTCTGCCTTAGGATTTTCCTAAAAACAGTTTCTCTCATCCATCTTGCTTTACTGTAAGAACGCAGTGTATAACACATAGAATATACAAAATGTGTGTTGATCGACTGTTTTTTTTTTTAGATGTGGTACCCTACAACAGCAGAAAGTCCAGATGTCCCAAGATTGATAAAAGTACTTTCAAGATGGTAATAATAATGGTCCTTTGACGAACTCACACACTCACATGTCAAGGCAAGTTTTCTTTAAATCAATAGAATAATAAATTAATAAATTGATTTTCTTTACATCAATAGAATAATAAATTAATACATTAATACATTGATTTTCTTTACATCAATAGAATAATAAATTAATACAGCAATACATTGATTTTCTTTACATCAATAGAATAATAAATTAATACATTAATACATTGATTTTCTTTACATCAATAGAATAATAAATTAATACATTAATGCATTGATTTTCTTTACATCAATAGAATAGTAAATTAATACATTAATAAATTGATTTTCTTTAAATCAATAGAATAATAAATTAATACAGTAATTGATTTCTTTAAATCAATAGAATAATAAATTAATACATTAACAAATTGATTTTCTTTAAATCAATAGAATAATAAATCAATACATTAATAAATTGATTTTCTTTAAATCAATAGAATAATAAATTAATACATTAATAAATTGATTTTCTTTACATCAATAGAATAATAAATTAATACATTAATTATTTCTTTAAATCAATAGAATAATAAATCAATATATTAATAAATTGATTTTCTTTAAATCAATAGAATAATAAATTAATACATTAATAAATTGATTTTCTTTAAATCAATAGAATAATAAATTAATACATTAATACATTGATTTTCTTTAAATCAATAGAATAATAAATTAATACATTAATACATTGATTTCTTTAAATCAATAGAATAATACACTTTTTTCATGTTGTCAGACTAGCCATATGTAGGCACAGCTTAGCTTACAAGTTTGCGTAGACAAGAGTCCTGTATAAGAAAAACTGAAGCCGGGTGTTGCTCTGTTAGCTTTCTGAGGACACCCTATAGTGTAACCGAGTAGCTTTCAATAAACTTGCTTCTCTCAATGCATCCGCCGCCTTGAATTTCTTCCTGCCTAAGACCCAAAAACCCTCTCTGGGTTCGGGATCGAGACCCCTCTTTCTGGTAACGACTGGACGCATAGTAGTTCAAACCCTTGTTGGGGTCCGAGGGTCCCCTGGACATGTTGGAGAATATGACATTGCTTTTTTTTTTTTTTTGAGATGGAGTTTTGCTCTTACTGCCCAGGCCAGAGAGCAGTGCAGGTGATCTCGGCTCACTGCAACCTCTGCCTCCCGGGTTCCAGCGATTCTCCTGCCTCAACCTCCTGAGTAGCTGGGATGACAGGCACACGTCACCACGCCTGGCTAATTTTTGTATTTTTAGTAGAGACAGGGTTTCTCCATGTGTGTCAGGCTGGTCTCAAACTCCCAACCTCAGGGGTTCCACCTGCCTGGGACTCCCAAAGTGCTGGGATGACAGGCATGAGCCACCACGCCCGGTTGACATTGCTTTAAACACAGTTAATTTAACGCCTTCTGAGCTAGGGGGATGTTTGCTGGTCAACTCATGGCCACCTATAAATACAAAACAACTCTTATAGAAATGGCAAAATAAAATATAAAAGGAGTTCGAGAGCGGCCTGGTCAACATGGTGAAGCCCCGTCTCTACTAAAAATACAAAAATGAAAGGGGCATGGTGGCAGGTGCCTGTCATCCCAGCTAGTCAGGAGGCTGAGGCAGGAGAATCGCCTGAACCCAGGAAGTAGAGGTTGTAGTGAGCTGAGATCACATCATTGCACTCCAGCCTGGGTGACAAGAGCAAGACTCTGTCTGAAAAAAAAACAAAAAACAAAAACAAACAAAGACAAAACACAAAGTACACTGTTTGTTTCTTTGAGTTTCGAATGGGGAGTGGGGAGCGGTAGATGGAAATTTACTGATAGATTCACTCTCTGTCGATGACTGTTTCATAGGACAATCAGTTCATTCAAAGCCTGAGAATGACACTTGGAATCTCTTCTTAGCCATCCTAACATGAAAATCCAAATGTGAGAATGAGGGACTGTGCCCAGCCTATGTGATGTTTGGGGTGTATTTTGTAGCACCAGCTGTCTCTCCTCTTTTTAGGGGATACGAGCCTCGGTCACACCCCCACAAACTGGCCAGACGGAGTCCTGAGAAGAGATCCCACCATCAGAATGAAGGTTTTGTTTGAGGGGAAGCCAGCTTACATTTGGGGTACAGTCCCACCCTAATGGGTATATCCCTTCGACATGGTTGAGTTAGTAGAAAAGGATGCCCTGAATATACATTTACTTTGCTTCTGTGGGATGAAGGAGGGGGTGAGAAAGTTCTAGTTTCCAGTAGTTGGCAAAAAAAAAAAGAAAAAAAGAAAAAAAAATGAGTTTGAAAAAATAGAATTGTTCTGGACTTCGAAGAGGGCAGAGGAATCGTTGGATGAGCGTTGGCTGTTATCAGAGCCACGTTTATTAAATTAAGGAGCAAATCGAGCCTGCAAGAAGAAAGGATCATTTGTCATTAGCTGTTTACACATTACGGGGTCCTCAGGGACTCTTTGGGAGTCGTAAAAGCGGCAGGCACTGTGCGTAAACTCGGATGATTGCAGTGTCTCCAAGCAGACAGGGATGAATTGATTTCTAATGGAACCTGCATCTGCGTGGGGAGTCTGGAGTTTGGCTCTGGGAAGGGGCACCCATCTCAAGTCCCGCACACGTCAGCACGTTAAATCAAATGCACCTTCCCTGCAGCTCATTCAATCCTTTGTGTTTTTATAACAGGAATGATTGTTTCGGAAATCACTGGTTTGTTTGTTTGTTTGTTTGTTTATTGTTTGTGGGTTTTTTTTTTTTTTTTTGGAGTCTCACTTTGTCACCCAGGCTGGAGTGCAGTGGCACGATCTCAGCTCACTGCTACCTCCGCCTCTTAGGTTCAAGCAATTCCCCTGCCTCAGCCTCCCTAGTAGCTGGGACAACAGCTAATTTTCGTTGTATTTTTAGTAGAGACGTTTCACCATGTTGGACAGGCTGGTTTGGAGCTCCTGACCTCAGGCAATCTACTTTCCTTGAGATCCTGACCTTAGGCAAGGCACCCTCCTCGGCCTCTCAAAGCAGTTTCTGCTATTGTATTTAAAAACGTGCTCCGGGGGCCAGGCACGGTGGCTCACGCTTGTTGTCCCAGCACCTTGGGAGGCCAAGGTGGTTGGACCACCTGAGGTCAGGAGTCCGAGAGCAACCTGGCCAACATGGTGAAACCCCATCTCTACTAAAAATACGAAAAAAAAAATAGCTGGGCATGGTGGTGGGCACCTGTAGTCCCAGCTACTCAGGACTGAGGTTGAAGCAGGAGAATCGCTTGAACCTGGGAGGCGGATGTTGCAATGAGCCGAGATCGGGCCATTGCACTCCAGCCTGGGCACAGAGTGAGACTCCGTCTCAAACAACAACAACAACAACAACAACAACAACAACAAAAAGTGTTCTACAGTTTCCATAGAGATATTCATCCCTGTATGTCTTGAAAATAAGTACTTTGAGGAAATTAAAGAAAGGTAAAACTTTCTGATAGCCACAGCCTGGAAAAATAATTCAGGTGACTTATTTTTCCGTCATAGGGTATCCTGATTGTTGAAGTGGATGACTTCATATTCATAAATTTGGTTCGTATCCATGAATCCCATTCATTCTGGCTGATGATCTTGATCTCTGTCGCTCCCCAAGTCTGCTATTGATAAACGTAGGCGGTAACGGGTACCAATTTATACATTGTTAACTCCCACCGCAATGCCCATCCTCAATGCTGGGGAAAGGTCAGATTTCCAGGAAAAATACAGTAGGAGAAACACATAAAGAGAACAAAGCATATTAGTCAGAGTTTTGTAGAGAAACAGAATCAGGAGAATATTCTGTTTGTGTGTACACACACACACACACACACACACACCCCTTCATAGCCAAGTCTTCCACATCTGTGGATTCAGCCAATTACGGTTCAAAAATATTAGGAAAAATGCCAGGTGCAGTGGTTCATCCCTGTAATCCCAGCACTTTGGGAAGCTGAGGCAGGTGGATCACTTGAGCCCAGGATTTCAAGACCAGCCATGGGCAACATGGCAAAATCTCCTCTACAGGAAAAAAAAAAAAAAAATTAGCCAGGCGTGGTAATGCATGCCCATGGTCCCACCAGCTACTCAGGAGGCTGAGGTGGGAGGATTGCTTGAGCCCAGAAGGCAGAGGTTGTACAGGGCCATGATGGTGCCAGTGCGCTCCAGCCTGGGGAACAGTGAGACCCTGTCTCAAAAAAAAAATTAGTAAAACAAAACAAAAATAACAATACAACAATAAAAAATAATACAGATTTTAAAAATTCAGTACCACAACCATTTGCATAGTATTTTCATTGCATTCTAAGGACTCTGCAGATGACACGAGCATACGGGAAGATGTCCATGGGTGACATAAAAACACCATAGAAATTTATATCAGGGACTTGAGCACCCTCAGATTTTGGCATCCATGAGGGGTCCTGGAACCAATTCCCTGCAGATGCCAAGAGAAGACTGTATACAGATGAGATAGAGATAGAGATAGATAGAGAGATAGAGAGAGAGAGAGATAGATATAGAGATGGAGATAGAGATAGAAATAGAGATAGAGATAGAAATAGAGATAGATACAGAGATAGAGCTAGACAGAGAGGTAGATATAGAGATAGAGATAGATAGATAGATAGATAGATAGAGAGAGATATATATAGATATAGAGATGGAGATAGATAGAGATGGATAGAGATAGAGATAGAAATAGAGATAGATACAGAGATAGAGCTAGACATAGAGGTAGAGATAGAGATAGACATAGAGAGATAAAGATAGAGATAGAGATAGATAGATAGAGAGAGATATATATAGATATAGAGATGGAGACAGATAGAGATGGATAGAAATAGAGATAGAAATAGAGATAGATATAGAGATAGAGCTAGACAGAGAGGTAGAGATAGAGATAGAGAGATAAAGATAGAGATAGAGAGATAGAGAGAGGGAGATATAGATATAGAGATGGAGATAGAGATGGATAGAGATAGAGACAGATATAGAGATAGATACAGAGATAGAGCTATAGATAGAGAGATACATATAGAAATAGAGATAGATATAGAGATAGAGATAGAGACAGATAGAGATAGAGGTAGAGATACAGACAGAGATAGATATAAAGATAGATAGAGATAGAGATAGAGAAATATAGATAGAGGTAGACATAAACGTAGAGATGGATAGAGATAGAGATAGAGGTAGATAGAGATAGAGAAATAGAAATAGATAGAAATAGATATATACATAGAGATAGAGAGAGAGATAGAGGTAGAGATACAGATAGAGAGAGATATAAAGATAGAGATATAGAAATAGAGATAGAGATAGACATAGAGATAGAGATGGATACATATAGAGATATAGATATAGAAATGAAATAGATATAGATAGATAAAGATAGAGATAGAGATATAGAAATAGAGATAGAGATAAACATAGAGATAGAGATGGATAGAGATAGACAGAAAGAAAGAGAGAGAGAGAGAGAGATTTGCTTTAGGGACTTGGCTCCCATAGTTGTGTAGTCTAACACACCCCAAGTCTTCAGGGTAGACAGCAGGCTGAAGACCCAGGAGAGAGCGGACGCTGTGGTCTAAGCCTGAAGGCATGTGCTGTAGAATATTCCTTCTTCATCAGGGGAACATCAGATATTTAGTTCTACTAACGCCTTCAGCTGATCAGGTGAGGCCCACCCATGTTTTGGAGGGCAAGTCGACTGTACTCAATTTACACATTCATCTCGTCCAAAAGCACCCTCACAGAAACACCTTCAGAATTAAGCGTGACCATGTATCTGGGTGCCATGGCCCAGCCAAGTGGACACATGAAACAAACAATCCCACGAGTGGTCCTTCCCTCCTCCCTGGATGGACTGAGAGCTCCTCCCTCATCAACCAAGGACTCCTGTCCTCCTCCCTGGATGGACTGAGAGCTCCTCCCTCATCAACCAAGGACTCCTCCATCCTCCCTGGATGGACTGAGAGCTCCTCCCTTATCAACCAAGGACTCCTGTCCTCCTCCCTGGATGGACTGAGAGCTCCTCCCTTATCAACCAAGGACTCCTGTCCTCCTCCCTGGATGGACTGAGAACTCCTCTCTCATCAACCAAGAGTTCCTGTCCTCTTCCCTGAATGGACTGAGAGCTCCTCCCTCATCAACCAAGAGTTCCTGTCCTCCTCCCTGGATGGACTGAGAGCTCCTCCCTCATCAACCAAGGGCTCCTGTCCTCCTCCATGGATGGACTGAGAGCTCCTCCCTCATCAACCAAGGACTCCTGTCCTCCTTTCTGAATGGACTAAGAGCTCCTGTCTCATCATCCAAGGACTCCTCCCTCCTCCCTGGATGGACTGAGAGCTCCTCTCTCATCAACCAAGGGCTCCTGTCCTCCTCCCTGGATGGACTGAGAGCTCCTCCCTCATCAACCAAAGGCTCCTCCCTCCTCCCTGGATGGACTGAGAGCTCCTCCCTCACAAACCAAGGGCTCCTCCCTCCTCCCTGGATGGACCCAGAGCTCCTCTCTCATCAACCAAGGCATCCTCCCTCATGTCCTGAGGGCTCCTCCCTGGCGTGAATTCCATGCTGCTCTTTTCTAGTAATGAGATTCTTCCCTTTAGGGCTCTCATTTCTCTATTTGTAATCAAACAAACAAACAAAAGGCATCTGACAAACGTTCCTCCCATTCTGCTCTCTGGAAGAAACGCATCTCTGGCCAGACCCCTCCCAGGCCCATCCTCCCAGGCGCTGGATCCTGTGCAGTGCCCGGCTCTTGGCAGGAACTCAGGTGGGCAGGAGCAGACCCAGCAGTAACTGTGTATGGGAGTTGGTGCGTGAGGCCTGATTTTAGGGACCAGTATGTTGCTCAACTGTTGCAAGCTCTGGGTTTTCTACTTTCCTGTCATTCCTCTGTCTTTATTCCTCCGTCTGCACCACTCTGGTGGGAACATGGATAAGGGAGGAGGCTGTGCGTGTGTGTGAGGTAGGGATTAGATGGAAAAATCTCTCTGCCTTCTGTTCGATTTTGGGGTGAACCTAAAACTACTTAAAAAAAAATCAAAAGATGAGGAAATGACAACCGATTGGCACATCCTTCTCTTGCAGAGACATCGAGATGGTCTTCGTACGGTGGTGGCAAACGTCTGCCTGGGGTCTTGAGGCTGCTTAGGCGAGGAAATGGCATATTTGTGTTTTGTCTGATTTCATCTTCCCTTCCTGTGTCCGGAACACGTCATAGATACAACAGAGCTGTGCAGGAACGTTGACGTTTTTGTGTGGTGAGTTCTCATTCTCTTTCCCTCGCTGAATTTCTTTGCTGTTTTATTGTTTTCTTTTCTGGTGAGTCACTGAATGATTTTGTGTTCGACTCCTAGCATCCTTCAGTTTAGGAGATGACTGGCGTCTCCCACAGGAGTATTGATGAGTCAAGTAGAATAAAAATGCTTCTGACATGTGGAATGCATTTCCCTTCCAATACTCATGGGCTTAAAAATAAGGAAGAACACCTTTTTTTTTTTTTTTTTTAATTGGGCTTTGCCAAAACTCAAACGTTTGAAAAACCGGTTGAAGATGTTTCTATTTTTGCCAGACCACAAATGTCACCCGAGGTGACCGTTCCTCTCTGTGAGTTCTGCGTGATTCTGGCTGGAGATTCACCCACAGCACATTGGGAGGCATCTGCTTAAAACGGGCGCTGTGGTTCCGTATGTGAGATCCCGTCTCCCAGGTCACTGGGAGCTTAAAATACTCACGCTTCAGCGTCTGCTCATGTGAAAATTTGCAGTTCTTTGGGGGCCAGATTCACCTCTTTTCATATTCGTTCAACGTGTATATCATGTGGGTTTTTCCACTTACTCATCTCAAAGGCTTCAAATGCCCTCTTGTTCTGCAAAATTAACTCCTTGCTGGCAATTGTCTTTATGAGTGATCCTGGGGTCCACACAAGGCTTGTTTGCAGAGAACAGTACAGAGGGTGAGCATTGAAAGCAGGGCACCTCTCTCGTTTGGTGTCAGCACAAAGCTGCAGGAAGGGCCCACTGTGGTGGCTCATACCTGTAATCCCAGCATTTTGGGAGGTTCAGGTGGGAGGACTGTGGGAGCCCAGAGGTTTGACACTAGCCTAGGCAATATCGTGAGATCCCATGTCTATTAAAAAAAACAGACAGAAGGCTGGGCGCGGTGGCTCACACCTGTAATCCCAGCACTTTGGGAGGCAGAGGCAGGCAGATCACGAGGTCAGGAGATCGAGACCAGCCTGCCCAGTATGATAAAACCCCATCTCTACTAAAACACAAAAATTTGGCTGGGCACAGCGACTCACGCCTGTAATCCCAGCACTTTGGGAGGCCGAGACGGGCGGATCACGAGGTCAGGAGATTGAGACCATCCTGGCTCACACAGTGAAACCCCGCCTCTACTAAAAAAAATACAAAAAAAATTAGCCGGACATGATGGCAGGCACCTGTAGTCCCAGCTGCTCAAGAGGCTGAGGCAGGGGAATGGCGTGAACCCGGGAGGTGGAGCTTGCAGTGAGCTGAGATCGCACCACTGCACTCCAGCCTGGGTGACAGAGTGAGACTCCATCTCAAAAAATATATATATATATATATATATGTGTGTGTGTGTGTATAAATTAGCTGGGCATGGTGGCACATGCCTGTAGTCCCAGCTACTTGGAAGGCTGAGGCAGGAGAATTGCCTGAACCTGGGAGGCACAGGTTGCAGTGAGCTGAGATTGTGCCACCGCACTCCAGCCTGGGCAACACAGCAAGACTCCGTCTCAAAAACCAACGAACCAACCAACAAACAAAAACTTCAGGAAGGAGACAAGGAGTTTGAGCAAGACCAGGATTTGGATTTCCTATGCTGTGTACTTGTTGGAGACTTCAAGTTTTGACCTCCCTGGAAGCTCACTGTCCTCCTTTGTAAAATGAGGTGATGAGTGATGGTACGTCATATCTGGAGTCGTTACATAAAATCAGACAGTGCATATGGAATGTCCCCCACAGAGCCCAGTGGATGCTCCAATTTCAAGAATGTGAGAGCTCCCTGCTTCCTTCCAATTTCTCTTCAACATGACTACTGAGGCATACTGAAAATCCAACAAAATAATGCCTCAAAATACATGGGATTCCCCCCCACCTGCCCCTGCTCTTTTTTTTTTTTTTTTTTTAGCAACTGCCTTTAGAAATAGTTAATGGGTCATATGACGTATGCTGGTTTCAAGCATTGCAATAGTTATATATGCTGCATAACAAATAACCCCAATCATAATGGTTTAAAATTGTTACACAAATAATTAATGGGTCATATGAGGTACACTGGTTTCAGGCATTGCAATAGTTATCTATGCTGCGTAACAAATGACCCCCATCATAATGGCTTAAAACTGTTGCACAAATAATTAATGGGTCATATGAGGTACACTGGTTTCAGGCATTGCAATAGTTATCTATGCTGCGTAACAAATGACCCCCATCATAATGGCTTACAATTGTTACCCAAATAATTAATGGGTTATATGAGGTATGCTGGTTTCAGCCATTGCAATAGTTATCTATGCTGCATAACAAATAACCCCCATCATAATGGCTTAAAATTGTTACCCAAATAGTTAATGGGTCATATGAGGTACATAGGTTTCAGGCATTGCAATGGTTACCTGTGCTGTGTAACAAATGACCCCAATCATAATGGCTTAAAATTGTTACACTCCCAGAGGAAATTTAGTTCCATATGATCAAGTGAAACAAGCCACTCTGAAAAGGCAACACACTCGATGAGTCCAACTATAGGACACTGTGGAAAAAGCAAAACAACAGACACAGGAAGAATCAGGGGTTGCAGGAAAGCAGGGATGAAGAGGTGGCACTCAGATGATTTTTAGGGCAGTCAAGAGACGCTGGGTAAAATCACAATGATGGGTCTATGTCATTATACATTTGTCCAGACGCACAGAACGTACACCACCAGGAGGGGGCTGTAATGTGAAATAGGGACTGTCCTGATGGTGACGTGTCCATGGAGGTTCATTGAGTGTAACAAATGCACCACTCTGGTGGGGATATTGATAACGGAGGAGGTCGTGCATGTGTGTGAGGTGGTGGATAGTTGGAAAAATCTCTCCGCTTTCTGTTCGATTTTGGGGTGAACCTAAAACGACTAAAAAAATTTAAAATATTAGAAAATGACAACCGATTGGCACCCCCTTCTCTTCCAGAGACATCGAGATGGTCTTCGTATGGTGGTGGCAAACGTCTGCCTGGGGTCTTGAGTTTCAGGCTGGGGAGGCAGGGTATTGAGGGGCAGTGGTGAGTATGGGTTCCGAACCAAGCAGCTAGGATGCAATGAACGTCTGGCTAAGAAACTGGAATTGGGGCACCAACAAGTAAGTCCTGCCAGGTTCCAATGCTTTCCTGGGTTCCCAAACAAGAATGCTATACCTCCTGCACCCTACACTTTCTCCAAAGTTGGAAGATAAGGCAGGAGAGCGTAAGACAAGACACCTGGATATTCTGGGAGTCTAGAGGTCTGCCGTGCACTCAATATCAGGACTCCCTCTACTTGTTTTTATTGTTATTATTATACTTTATCCCTCCACCCCCAATTTTTTTTTATTATTATTCTTTAAGTTCTGGGGTACATGTGCAGAATGGGCAGATTTCTTACATAGGTATACACGAGCCATGGTGGTTTCCTGCAGCCATCAACCCATCATCTACATTAGGCATTTCTCCTAATGCTATCCCTCCACTAGCCCCGCACCCTCTGACAGGCCCCGTGTGTGATGTTCCCCTCCCTGTGTCCACGTGTTCTCATTGTTCAACTCCCACTTATGAGTGAGAACATGCGGTGTTTGGTTTTCTGTTCCTGTGTGAGTTTGCTGAGAATGATGGTTTCCAGCTTCACCCATGTCCCTGCAAAACACATGAACTCATCCTTTTTCATGGCTGCATAGTATTCCACGGTGTCTATGTGCCACATTTTCTTTATCCAGTCTATCACTGATGGGCATTTGGGTGGGTTCCAAGTCTTTGCTATTGTGAACGATGCCACGATAAACATACATGTGCAAGTGTCTTTATAGTAGAATGATGTATAATCCTTCGTGTATATACCCAGCCATGGGATTGCTGGGTCAAATGGTAATTCAAATTATAGATCCTTGAGGAATCACCACCCTGTCTTCCACAATGGTTGAACTAATTTACACTCCCACCAGATAATTAATATTTGACTACGCCACACCATCTTCGTATAATGTGACAGATGGAACCTCACGTGATTAAATAAAGAAGTAAGTTGTGATTTGATTCACTTGACACATTTGATTAAAATCTAACCGAGATTCCACTTAGGAGGTTTACTGGCCACGCTTTACCTCGAAGAAGGCTAATGAAATTGAGGCATCTTTTATGGAGTCATTGCTATTTCGTGTTGTTCTGTTCGTTCCACCCATGTTTTTAAAAGAGTCGACTTCTTTCTTTGTTTGTTTTTGTTTTTTGTTTTTGAGATGGGGCCTCGCTCTGTGGCCCAGGATGGAGTGCAATGGCACCATCTCAGCTCATTGCAACCTCCGCCTCCCGGGTTTAAGCAATTCTCTTGTCTCAGCCTCCGGAGTAGCTGGGATTACAGGTTCACACCACCACGCCCGGCTACATTTTGTATTTTTAGTAGAGATGGGGTTTCATCACGTTGGCCAGGCTGGGATCAAACTCCTGAGTTCAGGTGATGCACCTGCCTCGGCCTCCCAACGTGCTGGGATGACAGGTGTGAGCCTAGATGACCGTGCCGGGCCAAGATGACCGAGTCGACTTCTTCTGACCAAGTGGCACCCTACTGCTAAATATTTTGACCGAAATTTTGTTTTATTTGGAAACGAGTCCAATGATAGCTTCTCTTTTTCCCCCTAGTGAGAGCAGAGAAAGGCTAAAACATGCCCTTTTGGTAGTCTGGTTTATTTTTACTGCAGCTTCTTACGTTTCAGGAGCAGTTCTTTTCCACAAAGAGGTTGGCGCACATCACTGTCATCTTCTTAATATCGCTTTCAAGCCTGTTTTCCACCGAGGAGAGACACATCTAGTTGGTAGTTGCCCATCTACCAACTTCATGCCAATGTCTCGTTGAAGAACCGTCTTACCTCATCTGTGTCAAGTCCTCCCGTAAACCGAATTCCAAAGTCATGGAGAAATCCCATCTGCATCCTAAGGGAGGAAGAAAAAAAAAAATGGAACCAGATGAGGTAAGAAAAATACAATTGTGACTTCTGTTTCTTCCTGAGACGTTTGGACCATGGCAATCAGTCAGATGGCTGAGAGGGTTTAAATGTCCAACCTAATCGCCTTCTTCCCCCCCTTTTTTTTTTCTGTCTTTGCAGCTATTAAGGGTTTAGAGCTCTTAACCACTTTACCAGAACAATAGGAGGGAAAAACCTGGATGTTTACCAAGCCTGCAATTACGGACCAAGTGGCCACTC
>NC_092146.1:574937-601227 GCF_043159975.1 Macaca nemestrina
TAGAGAGGCTTCCCATTGAGGGACCCGTCCCCACTCAAGCAGACCCTTAGTCCCTCTCAAAGGCCTGTTCTGAGGCCGTCACACTCTGTCATGGGAATCCGGGAGCCCCTGTGGCATACTCTGTCCATGTCTGCCCAGCAAACACCATAGGGTAATAAAGACAGAAGGAGATTCAGGGGCACGATGGGCTTACGGGAGGCCACCAGCCACGGGGTATCTGGCGTGCCTGAGGAGCAGGCAGCGAAATCTACATCCCTCACCAGCACGGTTCACAGTAGGGTTTGCTCCTATGAGAATGAAACGCCTCTGCTGCTAATCGGACAGGAAGCCGGGCTCAAGCCGCAATGGGAGAGATGGGGAGTGGCTGTGAACACAAATGAAGCTTTGCTCACTTGTCCCACCGCTCACCTCCTGTTGTGGGACCTGGTTCTTCAAACGCCACTGACTAGTACCAAGAGCCTCCGTGAGCCAAAGGGCAACCCAGGATGTTCCCCGTGGACACTGGACTCTGTTCCAAACATGCATCCCGGGTTCATTCTGCAGACCTTGCTGTGTGGCTTGAAATAAATGACAGATTCGCTGTCCTGAAACAAATGAACGTGGAGTTTGAGGCAGAGCAGGCGTTGGGGGGACGGGTTGCCAATCTGTTTAGACGTTAGACGGTCTCCCTCGCTACCAGGGGCTCCATTGACTGGTGATAATTTAATCTGTGTCGCAGACTGGAGAAGCCCATTATCCAACAGTCAAGGTACAATCGATATATTTTTGCAACATAAAGAGTCTATGGGGTGCACACGAATAAAGAAAAAGAAAGCAAACCTGTGGGTTTAATTTAGAACTCACCTCCACCGCTTCCTACTCCAGAGCCCTAAAGTCACCAAGAGTCATCATAAAACGCTTTCTTTGTTCATCCTCACCAACGTACTTTTCTATGCCCAGAGCCTGGCTTGGGAGATCAATGACGGGGAGATGGTTAGAAGACCAGGACACAGGGTGGGGGCCACAGAAACATATGTTGGGAGATGCCCAAGGCGTTTGGAGGCAATGGCTGAGGGTTCTACGCCTGGGGTACCTGGTAGGGAGGCCCCGCGTGGATTAAGTGAAATGCCGTTGACTTAATCCCAATGGGTTTTAACAAGAAATCAAACCCAGGGCTGTCTGTTCTCAGAGAAGAGCTGCAGGAAAGGGGAGAATGTAACGTTGCACCCAGCTGGGCTTGGTGGCTCACGCCCGCCACCCCAGCACTTTGGGAGGCCGAGGTGGGCGGATCACCTGAGGTCAGGAGTTCGAGACCAGCCTGACCAATATGGTGAAACCGTCTCTACTAAAAATAATGATAATAGTAATAATAATAATAATGATAATAATAATAATAAAATTAGTTAGGGGTGGTGGCAGGCACCTGCAATCCCAGCTACTCGGGAGGCTGAGGCAGGAGAATCGCTTGAACTCGGGAGGCAGAACTTGGAGTGAGCCCAGATGACTCCACCGCACTCCAGCCTGGGCGACAGAGCGAGACTCCGTCTCAAAAACAAACAAAGAAACAATGCAAAATCAACAACGACAAAAAGAAAAGGCGGGGGATACTGGATGAGAAAGCAGACGTGACATTTTCAGAAAGAATATAAGTGTGGATGATATTTTCTAGCCATAAGTTTTTTTTGTTTTTTTTTTTTTTAACATAATGACTATATCAAAATAGGACATGGGACCTGCCGGAAGGATGCTGGCTGACTGGTACCAATTGACTAAATCCTATGACTCAGGATGTCCGAGGTACAAGTGTCCACGTAGGTGGTGGTGCTTCCCGTTCTCATCAGCTTGATTTTCAGAAAATCGTATCCTGGAACAGCCACTTATTGGCATTAGAGAGAGAAAGAGGCTGATTGTAATAATTCCCGTGTCTTTAATCATCGGGTCCAAGCTGCTACTAAGTTAACTGGAATATTTTCTATTCGTTGTTAGTGCCTAAAATTAACCAGGCTCCTCGAGGCCCCGAACACGTTGTTCCAGAAATACATCAATATTGATCATTGCTGCGTTTCCTCATTAAATAGGGCAGCTGTGGGGTATTTTTAGCACCAAACACTGAAACAGAACAAAATGTGATGATGTATGTCGTTATGGTAATTACAGAACGCCCAGATTTGACTTCTTGCAAAAAAAAGGAGGTCTTTGTATTCATAAAAAAGAGAAAGACAGAAAGATGAAAAAAAAGAAGGAGAAAGATGGAAGGAAGGAAGGAAGGAAGGAAGGGAGGGGAGGGAGGAAGGAAGGAAGGGAGGAAGGAAGAAGGGAGGAGGGAGGAGGGAGGGAGGGAGGGAGGGAGGAGGAAGGGAAGAAAGAAAGAAAGAAAGAAGAAAGAAAGAAAGAAAGAAAGAAAGAAAGAAAGAAAGAAAGAAAGAAAGAAAGAAAGAAAAAGAAAGAAAGAAAGAAAGAAAGAGAGAGAGAGAAAGAAAGAAAGAAAGAAAGAAAGAAAGAAAGAAAGAGAGAGAAAGAAAAAGAAAGAAAGAAAGAAAGAAAGAAAGAAAGAAAGAAAGAAAGAAAGAAAGAAAAGAAAGAAAGAAAGAGAAAGAAAGAAAGGAAGAAAGAGAAAGAAAGAAAGAAAGAAAGAAAGAGAAAGAGAAAGAAAGAAAGAAAGAAAGAAAGAAAAGAAAAAAGAAAGAAAGAAAGAAAGAAAGAAAGAAAGAAAGAAAAAAGAAAGAAAGAAAGAAAAAGAAAGAGAAAAAAGAGACAAAGAAAAAATGATGAATTTGTTCAGTGGGAAATAGGCATAACATGTTATTTTATTTTATTTTATTTTTTATTTTATTTTATGAGACAAGGTCTCACTCTGTCACCCAGGCTGGAGTGCAGAAGGTGCCATCATGGCTCACTGTAGCCTCGACCTCCTGGGCTCCAAAGCCATCCTCCCAACTCAGCCTCCAAAGTAGCTGAGACCACAGGCACTCACCACCACGCCTGCCTAATTTTAATTTTTTGGGGGTGCAGACGGGGTCTTGCTCTATGTTGCCCAGACTGGTTTCAAACTCTGGCCTCAAGCAATCCTCCTGCTTTGGTTTACCAAAGTGCTGGGATTACAGGCGTGAACCACCACAATTGGCTGACTCTTAAAAAAAAGATCGATAAGTATCTGACAGAATCTTACAATGAGAAGATACTGTATTTCAGTGCCAAGGGATGGGGCAGTGCAGGAGGTGAGAGAGGTATATTGAGGATCGGATGCAGAATTTCAGAGTGGTTCACAGTTTAGTATAGCCCAGCACACTGGGGGTGTTGCAAACGAAGTCAATCCGGCCCCGCCCGGCACGTTACTGTCAATAAAGTTTTATTGAAACACAGTCACACACATTCTTGTGCACACTGTCTGTGGCTGCTTTCCTGCCACACAAGGGCAGGGCTACATCCTTGCATGGCAGACTGTGTGGCCCACAAAACTGAAAATATTGACTATCTGGCTATTCACATAAAAGATTTGCCACCTCTGGTTCTAACTGGTGTTTGAGGAATGCTTTGTAGGACTCAGCCACTCCTGGTTTCTTGTTTCTCCTTCTTCCTTCCTTCTTCTTTCCTTCCTTCCTTCCTTCCTTCTTCCCTTCCTTCTTTCCTTTCTTCCTTCCTTTCCTTCTTCCTTCCTTCCTTCCCTCCCTCCCTTCCCTCCTTCTTCCTTCCTTCCTTCCTTCCTTCCTCTCTCTCTTCCTTCTTTCTTCCTTCCTTCCTTCCTCTCTCTCTCTCTTCCTTCCTTCCTTCCTTCCTCTCTCTCTCTTCCTTCCTTCCTTCCTCTCTCTCTTCCTTCCTTTCCTTCCTTCCTTCCTTCCTCTCTCTCTCTCTTCCTTCCTTCCTTCCTTCTCTCTCTCTCTCTCCTTCCTTCCTTCCTTCCTTCCTTCCTTCCCTCCTCTCCCTCCCTCCTTCCTTCCTTCCTTTCTCTCTCTCTTCCATCCTTCCTTCCTTCCTCTCTCTCTTCCTTCCTTCCTTTCCTTCTTCCTCCTTCCTTCCCTCCTCTCTCCCTCCCTCCTTCCTTCTCCTTCCTTCCTTTCTCTCTTCCATCCTTCCTTCCTTCCTCTCTCTCTTCCTTCCTTTCTCTCTTCCTTCCTTCCTTCCTTTCTCTCTCCCTTCCTTCTTCTCTCTCTCTCTTCCTTCCTTCCTTCCTTCCTTCCTTCCTTTCTCTCTCCCTTCCTTCCTTTCTCTCTCTGTTCCTTCCTTCCTTCCCTCCCTTCCTCCTTCCTCTCTCTCTTTCCCTTTCTTTCTTTCTTTCTTTCTTTCTTTCTTTCTTTCTTTCTTTCTTTCTTTCTTTCTTTCTTTCTTTCTCTCTCTCTTCTCTCTCTTTCTTTCTTTCTCTGTGTGTGTCTCTCTCTCTTTTGTTTTTTGAGACAGGGTCTCACTCTGTCACCCAGGCTGGAGTGCAGTGGCTCCATCTCACCTCACTGCAACCTCTGCTGCCCTGGTTCAAGCCATTCTCCTGCATCAGCGTCCCGAGTAGCTGGGATTTACAGGCTCCTGCCACTCTGTGTCCTGTTAGTTTTTGTATCTTTAGTAGAGAGACAGGATTTCACCGTCTTGGCCAGGCTGGTCTCGAACTCCTGACCTCACGATCCACCTTCCTCGGTCTCTCAAAGTGCTGGGATCACAGGCTTGAGCCACCCTCGCCCGGCCCACTGTTGGTTTCTTTACTTGTGAAAAGGAGATGTGCTTTGAAATGCACCCGCCTGCCCGTTGCCCTGTGGGGGCCCGGAAGCTGTCCGCAAACAAAGCAGAGGGATTTCTCCCTGTGGCCTGGAAGCCCGAGAAAGCTTGATTTTTCACCCCCTCCGGATTCCTGCAGAGAACAAAAGGAGAATTGAGGGAGAAGCGGGGACCTTTTGTGATGAGTGTCGTGCTTGGAGCTGTGGCGCCTGGCTGAGCACGCTCCTGGAATCACAAAGACAGGCTCAGAGAAGGCAAACCTCACAGGGCATAGCCAGCCGGCAAAAGGCCAAGCAGAGCCCCTCCCCCCAGAGTTTTGTTTCCTCCTTTTACATTTTTTGTTTTTTTGTTTTTGTTTTTGTTTTTCCTCTTGCTCTGTTGCCTAGGCTGGAGTGAGCTGTACTCCAGCCTCAAACTCCTGGGCTCAAGTGATCCTCATGCTTCAGCCTCCTGAGTAGCTGGGACCACAGGTATGCATTACCATGCTTGGCCACATTTTGTATTTTTTTTAATAAACCAGGTCTTGCTATGTTGCCCAGGCTGATCTCAAACTCCTGGGCTCAAGCAATCCTCCTGCCTCAGCCTTCTGAGTAGCTGGGACCACAGGCATGCACCACCACACCTGGCTAATTTTATTATTATTATTATTATTATTATTATTATTATTATTATTATTATTTTTTAAGAGGCAGAGTCTTGCTGTGTTACCCAGGCTGGTCTCAAACTCCTGGGCTCAAGCCATCCTCCTGCCTCAGCCTCCTGAGTAGCTGGGACCACACGCATGCACCACCACACCTGGCTAATTTTTGTATTTTTTTTTAAAGAGGCAGGGTCTTGCTGTGTTGCCCAGGCTGGTCTTGAACTCCTGGGTTCAAGTGATCCTCTTGTCTCAGCCTCCTGAGTAGCTGGGACCACAGGTGTCCACAACCATGCCTGGCTAGTTTTTGTATTTTTTTTTTTTTTTAATAAGGTCTCACGATGTTGCCCAGGCTGATCTCAAACTCCTCAGCTCAAGTAATCCTCCTGCCTCAGCCTCCCAAGTAGCTGGAACCACAAGCATGCACCACCACACCTGGCTAATTTTTGTGTTTTTGTTGTTGTTGTTGTTGTTGTTGAGAGACAGGTCTTGCTATGTTGCCCAGGCTGGTCTTGAACTCCTGGGCTCAAGTGATCCTCCTGCCTCAGCCTCCTGAGTAGCTGGGACCACTGGTATGCACAACCACGCCTGGCTAATCGTAATGTTTTACAAACAAGATCTCACTATGTTGCCCAGGCTGATCTCAAACGCCTGGGCTCAAGGGATCCTCCTGCCCCTCAGCTTCCCAGAGTGTTGGAATCACAGGTGTGAGCCACTGCACCTGACTAATTTTTGTATTTCTGTAGCGACAGGTTCTTGCTATGTTGTCCAGGCTGGTCTCGAACTCCTGGGTTCAACGGATCCTCCTGCCTCAGCGTCCTGAGTAGCTGGGACCTCAGGCATGCACCACCACACATAGCTAATTTATATATATATATATATATATTTTTTTTTTTTTTTTTTTTTTTTTTTTTGAGACGGAGTCTCACTCTGTCGCCCAGGCTGGAGTGCAGTGGCGCGATCTCGGCTCACTGCAAGCTCCGCCTCCCGGGTTCACGCCATTCTCCTGCCTCAGCCTCCCGAGTAGCTGGGACTACAGGCTCCCACCACCGCGCCCGGCTAATTTTTTGTATTTTTAGTAGAGACGGGGTTTCACCGTGTTGGCCAGGATGGTCTCGATCTCCTGACCTTGTGATCCGCCCGCCTCGGCCTCCCAAAGTGCTGGGATTCCAGGTGTGAGCCACCGCGCCCGGCCAATTTTTATATATTTTTTTAAGAGACGGGGTCTTGCTATGTTGCCCAGGCTGGTTTCAAACTCCTAAGCTCAAGTGATCCCCCCCTGCCTCAGTCTCCCAAAGTTCTGGAATTATAAGCATGACCCACCATCCCTGGTCAGTTTTTGTGTTTGTTTAGAGATGGGGTCTTGCTATATTGCCTAGGCTGGTCTCGAACTCCTGGGCTCAGGCCATGCCCCCACAATGGCCTCCCAAAGTGCTGCTATTACAGGTGTTCTGTCTCTGGCTACAGGTTTCTCTTCTTATCAACAGCTTGGTTTATATCTGCTATATTGTTACAATTGATGAACTAGAATGGACGTATTATTAGGTGCTACAGTCCGGAGTCTACATGAAAGTTCACTATCTGTGTTGGACGTTCTATGGGTTTGAAGAAATGTATAAAGACATGTATCCCAGCCAGGCACGGTGGTTCACGCCTGTCATCCCAGCACTTTGGGAGGCTGAGGCGGGCAGATCAAGACGTCAGGAGTTTGAAACCAGCCTGGCCAACATGGTGAAATCCTGTCTCTACTAAAAATAGAGATGGGCACCTGTCATCCCAGCTACCCAGGAGGGTGAGGCAGGAGAATCGCTGGAACCTGGGAGGCAGAGGCCGCAGTGAGCTGAGATCGCGCCACTGCACTCCAGCCTGAGCGACAGAGCAAGACTCTGTCTCAAAAAAATTAAAAAATATATATTACATTTTATATATTTTATATTTTTATACTTATATTTAAAATACAAAATTTTTATATTTATATTAAATTTATACTTATATTAAATAATAAATTTAAATAAATTTATTTAAAATAAACTTTTTATTTAATATATTTAATATTTAATATTTATATTAAATAATAAATTTAAATAATTTTTTAAATAATTTTTATTTAATATATTTAAATTACTATAAATATTAAACAAATATTCATTAATATAAATATTAAACAAATATTTCTTATTTAATGTTTATATTAATAAATTTAATTTTATTCATCAATATTTGAATTTAAATATTTAAATGAATACATTTATTTGAATTTAAATATTTAATGTAAATATTTTAAAATATTAAAAGTATTCAACATAAAAATATTTAAAGCATTTTAAAATTTAAATATTTAAATTATATTTAAATTTAAATAAATGTATTCATTAATATAAATATTACACAAATATTTATTTAATATTTAATTTTTATATTAATGAATAAGTTTAAATATATTTATTCATTTACATATTACACAAATATTTAATATTTAATGTTTATATTAATGAATACATTTATTTAAATTTAAATTTATTTAAATTTTTAAATTTATGTAATTTATAATTTATTTATTTTTTTTTTTATTTTTATTTTTTTTTTTTTTTTTTGAGACCGAGTCTCGCTCTGTCACCCAGGCTGGAGTGCTGTGGCCGGATCTCAGCTCACTGCAAGCTCCGCCTCCCGGGTTCACGCCATTCTCCTGCCTCAGCCTCCCGAGTAGCTGGGACTACAGGCGCCCGCCACCTCACCCGGCTAGTTTTTTTGTATTTTTTAGTAGAGACAGGGTTTCACCGTGTTAGCCAGGACGGTCTCGATCTCCTGACCTCGTGATCCGCCCGTCTCGGCCTCCCAAAGTGCTGGGATTACAGGCTTGAGCCACCGCGCCCGGCCTATAATTTATAATTATATATAATTTATAATTATAAATTTATATAAATTTATAAAATTAAAATTTATTTAAACTTAAATTAAAAAATTAAATTTAAATGTATTCGTTAATCTAAACATTGAATATAAATATTAAATAGATAAATGTGCATAACAACTACATTTATATTGATATGAAAAGATATATATTTTAAATCCTGTTACCAACTAAATATATTTGCCTGTCGGAGAAGCATGTGAAAGAGGAAAAGGACCATCAGAGCAGATCAAGGATCCCCTTGGAGGGCGGCTTGGCTGGGACTCGGTGTCCTCTCTGCTCTTGGTTTCCTGTGGTCAACACAGGGGCAGACAGGGTGGCTGTTTTTAGGGTCTGCGGAGAATCAGAGCCGCTCCCCAAACCCCGCTAAAGAGGCAACACATTCTTAATTCAATTCCACACTCAGGGAAGTCAAGTCTGCACGCAGAAGAAAGATGACAAGGAGAACAATGTCCACTAGGTTTGAGACATGGACTCCCACATCTGGGGGGAGAATGCAAGCCAGGGAATTCCTGGGTTATTACTGGGCAGGTGGGTGCAAAAGTCACGGCAGAATTACTTTGGCAATTCTGATAAAAGTTACTGATACAGTTATTTTTGCACCAAGCTGATAAGAAGCAATGCATTGTTTCTCCCCGAGAAACCCTCCCCACAGTTGACATCTAGAATCTTGGGAGAGCTGGATCTGTCTGGTTTCCATCTCCTCCCTCTCACTTCTGGATCATCAAGGTGTTCAAAGTCCTTCACAAGACTCCAAGAGGCCAAGTTCTTGTTTTGAGTTTACCATGTCAGTACATTCATTTCTTCTTGTTTATTGATTTACCTATTTATTTTGAGACAGGTTCTTGCTCTGTCACCCAGGCTGGACGGCAGTGACGCGATCTCGGCTCTCTGCAACCTCCGCCTCCCGGGTTCAAGCCATTCTCCTGTCTCAGCCTCCTGAGTAACTGGGACTACAGGCGCCCGCCACCACGCCAGGCTAATGTTTGTATTTGTAATAGAGATGGGATTTCTTCATGTTGGCCAGGCTGGTCTCGAACTCCTGAGCTCAGGTGATCCACCCGCCTCGGCCTCCCAAAGTGCTGGGATGACAGGCGTGAGCCGCCACCCCTGACCAGCAAGCTAATTTTTTATGGGCAACTCTCAGCTTGCAAAAAAAAAATAAAAATAAAAAAAATTTAAAAACACCTTCACATATGAATAAATGATGTCTACAAAAAGCAAATCCTACAGTCATAGGTGCACGTCCTTTTTCTTTGCAGTTCTACTGAATTCTTCCTTTGAGAATACAACATACAGCATTCTTTTATTATTATTATTTTTTAATTCTTTTGTTAAATTAATATAAATATTAAGCAGCTATTTATTATTATTTTTTAATTCTTTTGTTAAATTAATATAAATATTAAGCAGCTATTTATTATTATTTTTTAATTCTTTTGTTAAATTAATATAAATATTAAACAAATATGTCTCATTTAATATTTATATTAATAAATTTAAATTTATTCATAATATTTAAATTTAAATATTTAAATGAATATAAAAATTTTGAATTTAAATGAATGTATTATTTATTTAAATAATACACTGCCAGAGAACACGAGTGAGGGATGGTATCTGCGTACGTTGAAAACGCTTGTTTTCTGGCGCAGAGATTTCTCTGGAGTAATAGCATTTTTCTGTGTGGCAGAGTTACCATTTACGATGAATAGAGTTTTTCTTCTTCTTCTTTTTTTTTTTTTTTTTTTTGCAGTGTTATGGACTCAAGAAAATGTCATCTTTTTTTTCTATTCCTTTTAAAATCAAATTACAACGTGACATTCCATAAAATATCTTTCGTGCCATTAATAAAAACGAGATCCCTGGCTGCCTTCCCCATTAAGGCCAGGGGTCCCACACGCTGCCTGTGATACAGTTTACGGCTTTCCTTTGATGTCAGCGTTTCCTATGTATAAAAAAGAGCTCCATTATTTATTAATAGCCTCCTGTGTTTTAAAAGTTTCTTTTTCTTGTGTGGAGAGGGAAAAAAAAAAAATCATTTGCCTTTTCAATGGGGTGTCAGATTTGCCGTCGAAACCTTCTAAAAGGTTATCGTTGTTTAAGAACGAACGAGTTTCTCTCTCCAGGATCAATGAAGACTCTGTTTCCCAGGGCCACTCGCCCCGCCGTCCCTCGGTGGGCTCTCTGTGGAAAACTTAATTTCACCGTTCTGCAGAGTGCAGGGCTCTGGGACGTGTCTCTCTGCGGTTAACTGTTTTCACATGGAGGCCAAAGAAAAATGCAAAGTCCTCACGCGTAATAAATAATCTGCAGGTTGCCTTCTGTCCGGGACGTCTTGCAACGAGCTGGGGGTCAGAGCTCACGGAGATGTGTCCAGTTCAATTAGATGCTTTGTAAAACCTGCTAGCAATTAACTCAGCCAGGACCTGAGACCTTACACCAGAACTAACAGGGGGTTAGATCACAGTTCAGAAGCTGAGAGGTAAGTGTCTCCACCAGTATCTACCAGCTTGACCAGCTGGAGCAAATGACCCACCTCCAAATTCTATTATTATTATTATTATTGAGATAGAGTCTCCCTCTGTCACCAAGGCTGGAGTGCAATGGTGCCATCTCGGCTCACTGCAACCTCTGCCTCCCAGGTTCAAGCAATTCTCCTGCCTCAGCCTCCCGAGTAGCTGGGATGACAGGCGACCACCACCACATCCAGTTAACTTTTGGTATTTTTAGTAGAGACAGGGTTTCACTATGTTGGCCAGGCTGATCTTGAACTTGAAGTGATGAGCCCAGAGCCTGCCGAGGACCAGGACCTCAATACTTGAACTCCTGACCTCGTGATCCACCCGCCTTGGCTTCCCAACGTGCTGGGATGACAGGCGTGTCAGATGGAATAGAATTTAGACCCAGGCTGGGTGCAGTGGTTCATGCCTGCAGTCCCAGCACTTTGGAAGACGGTGGCAGGTGGATTGCTTGAATCCAGCCTGAGTGATATGAAAAGACCCCAGTTCTACAGTTGGGAGTGTACACACTTAGACCTGGACGGAGTATCTGTCCTGTCATAGACGGGAGCAGCAATTTTTTATTTTTTTGAGATGGAGTCTAGCTCCATTGCCCAGGCTGGAGTGCAGTGGTGGGATCTCAGCTCACTGACACCTCTGCCTCCCGGGTTCAAGTGATTCTCCTGCCTCAGCCTCCTGAGTAGCTGGGATTACAGGCACCTGCCACCACACCTGACTAACTTTTGTGCTTTTAGTAGAGGCGGGGTTTCAACATGTTGGCCAGGCTGGTCTCAAACTCCTGACCTCAAATGATCCACCCACCTCTGCCTCCCAAAATGCTGGGATGACAGACATGAGCCGCTGCGCCCGGCCTACTTTTACAGTGCCCAGGACTATTTCATTTTTACTGTAATACAGTTAATTCCATTCTTCAAGGTATTACATGTAAGAAGCTGCAGGTTAACCTTGTTGGTGGGTGGATCCTTGGTGGCTGAACTGCCTCTGAAATTCCTCTATCATCGAGAAGAGAAGGGGTAAGTGTTCTGAGGGTGTAGAGAGGTGAGAGGAACGGCCCGCGGTGGAGTTAATCCCAGGACTGCAGGTGACCCGGGGTTGATGAAGTCATGTGTGCGAAGTAAATGATATAAACAGGGTCAGGTCAACCTGTACAGGACCATGAACTTAATACACTTTCCTTTAATAGACTGCTTCCTTGCTGTGATGAGTTCATGAAGTAGAAAGGGTGTCACCGGCCCAGAGCCTATGCAGGATGAGGACCTCTATACCCTTGACCTCTCCTTCCCTGAGTGAGGAATGCATGAAGTGATGAGCCCAGAGCCTGCCCAGGACCAGGACCTCAATACCCTTGACCACTCTTTCCCTGTATGAGGACTATATGAAGTGAGGAGGAATCTCACCAGCCCAGAGCCTACACAGCACAAGGACCTCAATATCCTTGACCCCTCCTTCCTCAAGTGAGGAATATATGAAGTGAGAAGGGAGTCATCAGCCCAGAACCTACACAGGATGAGGACCTCAGTACACTTGACCTCTTCTTCCCCATGTGAGGAATACATGAAGTGAGGAGGGTGTCATCAGCCCACAACCTCCACAGGACCAGGATCTCAATATGCTTCACGTCTCCTCCTCCGTGTGAGGACTATAAGAAGTGAGGAGGAATCTCACCAGCCCAGAGCTTGCACAGGACCAGAACCTCAGTACACTTGACCACTCTTTCCCCATGTGAGGAATGTATGAAGTGATGTGGGTGTCATCAGCCCACAACCTCCACAGGACAAGGACCTCAATAAGCTTGACCTCTCCTTCCCCGTGTGAGGAATACATGAAGTGAGGAGGGTGTCACCAACGCAGAGCCTGCCCAGGACCAGGACCTCAATACACTTGACCATTCTTTCCCTGTGTGAGGACTATATGAAGTGAGGAGGAATCTCACCAGCCCAGAGCTTGCACAGGATGAGGACCTCAGTACACTTGACCTCTCCTTCCCTGTGTGAGGAATACATGAAGTGACAACTGTGTCACCAGCCCAGAGTCTGCACAGGACGAGGATGTCGGTACGCTTGACCTCTCCTTCCTCAACTGAGGAATATAGGAAGTGAGAAGAGAGTCACCAGCCCAGAACCTACACAGGATGAGGACCTCAGTACACTTGACCTCTCCTTCCCCATGTGAGGAATACATGAGGTGATGAGGGTCTCATTAGCCCACAACCTCCACAGGACCAGGACCTCAATCCACTTGACTTCTCCTTCCTCATGTGAGGAATAGATGAAGTGAGAAGGGAGTCACCAGCCCAGAACTTCCACAGGACCAGGACCTCAATATACTTGACCTCTTGTTCCCTGTGTGAGAAATAGATGAAGTGAAGGGTGAGTTTCACCAGCCCAGAGCCTGCACAGGACCAGGTCCTCAATACCCTTGGCCCCTCCTTCCTCATGTGAGGAATACATGAAGTGAGGAGGGAGTCACCACCCCAGAGTCTGCCCAGGACCAGGACCTCAATACACTTGACCATTCTTTCCCTGTGTGAGGACTATATGAAGTGAGGAGGAATCTCACCAGCCCAGAGCTTGCACAGGACCAGGACCTCAGTACACTTGACCTCTCCTTCCCCATGTGAAGAATACATGAAGTGATGAGGGTCTCATTAGCCCACAACCTCCACAGGACCAGGACCTCAATCCACTTGACTTCTCCTTCCTCATGTGAGGAATAGATGACGTGAGAAGGGTCTCACCAGCCCAGAGCCTGCATTTTCATCCCACTCTTCCAATCTGGCCACAGCACTGTAGAGGCGGACAGTCCCAGAGCCCCCCAAAATAGTCATTGAAGGCAAAATATCAGGAAGACAAGAACTAGCTTGGCATAGTTCATATTCCTATGCCATATTTTATCAGGGCAGACAGCTTTGAGGCTGATGTTCAAAGAATCCAAAAAAGGTAAGCAAGTAATTATGTGTCCTTAATTGTAATACTCATTAGGTATTCCACCTTTATCATTAGCATATCATAAGATATCTTTCTTAGGCAGATGAAAACTGTGGAGATCCACTCTCCAGACAGCATTTGGTGAGATTAACACTCAACCTACATCCCTATCAAGGTAGCGGAAACTCATCTCAGCAGGTGTGACCACTTATTTTGCCACGGTTCATGGAGATGATCCTAAGTGTGTCCGTCACCAAAAGGGAATCTGTAGGGTGAGAGGGATATAGGGCGCGTTGTCAAGGGACGTGTGCTGACGTCTGAGGCTGTTTTCCGGAATCTTCACTGTGACCCGTGAGCAGGGATCTCTCTTCCCATGTTGTGAAGAATATTCATAAGGAGAGGAGGGTGTCATCACCGCAGATCCTACACAGGACTAGGGACTCAATACCCTTGACCTCTCGTCCTCCGCATGAGATCTGATGTCCCCCTATCTGTTCCTGGTATGGCTTACAACTTAACCTGAGGACGACAAGAACCCACGCATGCTTTGCTGGGGCTACATCACAAGCTTCCCATGATGTTCTCTTTGGCCCAGTTTCTACGGAGTATTCTTGGGTTTATCATATTTACATACAGTCCTTGTTACCTTAACCGTAAAGCATCCTTGGCTGGGGGCAGTGGCTCGTGCCTGTAATCCCAGCACTTTGGGAGGCTGAGGTGGGTGGATCACGTGAGGCCAGGAGATCAAGGCCAACCTGAATGACATGGTGAAACCCTGTCTCTACTAAAAATACATTTAAAAAAAATTATGAGCTGGGCGTGGAGGCGTGCACCTGTAGTCCCAGCTCTTGGGGAGGTTGAGGCAAGAGAATTGCTTGAACCCAGGAGGTGGAGGTTGCAGTGAGCTGAGATCACACCGCTGCACTCCAGCCTGAGCAACAGAGTGAGATTTAGTCTTTTTTTTTTTTTTTTTTTTTTTTTTGAGATGGAGTCTCTCTTTGTTGCCCAGGCTGAAGTGCAGTGGTGTGATCTTGGCTCACTGCAACCTCCACCTCCCAGGTTCAAGGGATTCTCCTGCCTCAGCCTCCCAAGTAGCTGGGACTACAGGTGCCCACCACCACACCTGGCTAATATTAGGGCATTTAGGGTCCGCCCTAATTCAGGATGATCTCATCTCAAACTCCTTGAGTTCATCATATCTGCAAAGACCCTATTTTCAAATAAGGTCTTGTTCACAGATACTGGGAGCTTGAAACAACAGAAATTTATCCTCTCCGTGTCCTGGAGACCAGGAGTCTGAGATCAACGTGTCTCAGGGCCGTGCTCCCTCCTCAGTCTCCAGGGGAGGATCCTTCCTGCCTCTCCCAGCTCCTGGGGGCTCCAGGTGTCCCTGGGCTTGTGGCCGCATCACTCCAGTCTCTGCCTCCGTCTCCACGTGGCCTCCTCCTCTGTGTCTGTGTCTCCTCTTCTGTCTCTTAGAAGGACACCTGTCATTGCATTTAGAGCTCATCCTACTCCAGGGTGATCTCAAGATACTCAACTGAATGACACTCGCAGAGAACTTATTTCTAAATGAGATTCTATTCACAAGTCTACGGGTTAGGACATGGACAGATCTTTTGGACGTCACCACCCAACCCATTGCCGTTGTGTTTGGCTCTTTCTTGAGGCTCTAGGGGAGGATCCTTCCTGCCTCTCTCAGCTGCTGGGAGCTCCAGGTGTCCCTGGGCTTGTGGCCGCATCACTCCAGTCTCTGCCTCCGTCTCCACGTGGCCTCCTCCTCTGTGTCTGTGTCTCTTCTTCTGTCTCTTAGAAGGACACCTGTCATTGCATTTACAGCCCACTCTACTCCACGATGATCTCATCTCCAGATCCTTAATCACATCTGCAAAGAACCTTTTTCCAAATGAGGTCCCATTCCCAGGTTCCAGGGCTTAGGACATGGACAGATCTTTTGGACGTCACCATCCAACCCATTGCAGTTGTGTTTGGTTTCTTCTGGAGGCTCTAGGGGAGGCTCCTTCCTGCCTCTCCCAGCTCCTGGGGGCTCCAGGCGTCCCTGGGCTTGTGGCCGCATCACTCCAGTCTCTGCCTCCGTCTCCACGTGGCCTCCTCCTCTGTGTCTGTGTCTCCTCTTCTGTCTCTTAGAAGGACACCTGTCATTGCACTTAGGGCTCACCCTAATCAAGGATGATCTCATTGTAACTTGACCGCATGGATAAAGACCATCTTTCCAAATAAGACCACATTGCCCAGTTTTAGGGCTTTGGACTTCAACATAATTTTTTTTTTTTTTTTTTTGGAGAGTCCCGTCTTCAACCCATAACATGAAATACTATATATTATTCCCCTCTTCAACCCAGAACATCGTATATTTTATATTATAGATGGTTCTTCTTCTTTCTACACTGTCAATGTATCATTTTCTATTTATATATTGTAAATGGTTCAGGAAAAAAGAAAATATTAGGAGGTCATATTATGATTGAGTGAGCTGTGTTCATCCCTCTTGATGGAAAACGAAGTTGGCTAAAATGCTAAATTGAGAATTCATTTGTCCCCTAAAGATATAGCCCTAGTTAGCCAATGTGAGGTGATTTTCTTGTCTTCCTTTTCCATTCATACAATGATCTATATTCCATTCTCCTTGTACATCTACCTCCGTATGATCTTTGCTTAGATAAACTTTCATCAAAAGAGTAATGAACAGAAACTTTAAAAAATAGATTAATCACCAAATAATTGCCTTCGGAGTGTGTCCAAGTACAGAAAAACCAGGGCATCCGCAGAAAAGAACAGATTTCAATATTTATGAAGGGCTTTTTTCTATAATTAAGAAGAATTCTGCAATAGATTTTTATTGTCATTATTCTTTTG
The DNA here is from genome assembly GCF_043159975.1 of Macaca nemestrina. Classification (NCBI taxonomy): domain Eukaryota; kingdom Metazoa; phylum Chordata; class Mammalia; order Primates; family Cercopithecidae; genus Macaca; species Macaca nemestrina. The sequence goes on from NC_092146.1 coordinate 591,495, forward strand.
ATTCTTAATCCGTAAATTGTTATCAAATCATTAAAAGAAAAATGTATAACCCCCAACGTGAATTATCCTTCCTTTGATGAGCCTGGCAGAATCTCAGTTCTTTTAGGTTTTTGGATCACATTGGAGGAGACGTAAACGGCATTAGAAGTTTTCAGACTAATTAGAAGTCTGAAAACAGGGCCAGAAACCGAGGGAGACAAATAGGAAGACAAACAAGAGTGGAGTGAGCCATGTCCAGATGGAGCGGCATGAGGCATTTATGTGTTATGGCCTCGGAAATTCTCTAAAGAGGGAAAATGTTTTGTGTCATAGTGTAAACCAAAAATGAAATCCTAAGGCTTCGAACCCGTTGAATCTTTATTTTTTATTTATTATAATTATTTTTTTTTTTGAGATGGAGTCTTGCTCTGTCGCCCAGGCTGGCGTGCGGTGGCACGATCTCGGCTCACTGCAACCTCCGCCTCCTGGGTTCACGCCGTTCTCCTGCCTCAGCCTCCTGAGTAGCTGGGACTACAGGCACCTGCCACCACCACGCCCGGCTAATTTTCGCATTTTGGGTAGAGACGCAGTTTCATCACGTCGCTCAGGCTGGTCTTGAACTCTTGACCTCGTGATCCACCTGCCCTGGCCTCCGAAAGTGCTGGGATGACAGGCTTGAGCCACCGCGCCCGGCTTGAACTGACTCTCTCTTAACCAAGGAGACTCCAGAGAAAAAGCGGATTCCCGGCCGGGCTGGTGAATATTGAGTGTCAACTTGATTGGATTGAAGAATGCAAAGTGTTCATGCTGTGGCTGTGCCTATGAGGCAACTGCCAAAGGAGATTCGTATTGAAGCCAGTGCACTGGGAGAGGCAGACCCACCCTCAATCGGGATACCATCTCCTCAGCTGCCAGGTGGGTTAGCGTAGAAGCAGGCAGAGGATCGTGGAAGGGCTGGACGGGCTGAGTCGTCCGGCCTCCACCTTTCTCCCGTGCTGGACGCTTCCCGCCTTTGAACAGAGACTCCATCTGGCTCCATCAGTTTTCCGACTCTCGGACGTGCACCGCCGGTTTGCCTTCAACCAGAGATGAAAGGCTGCCCTGTTGGTCTCCCTGCTTTTGATGTTTTGGGACGTGGACGGGATTGGCTACTGGTTTTCTAGCTCTTCCACTGGCCGACGGTCTATTGTGGGGCTTCACCTTGTGATGGCATCTGAGTTAATTCTCCTCATAAATTCCCTTTTATTTTATTTTGTTTTTATTTTATTTTGAGACAGAGTCTCACTCCTGTCACCCAGGCTGGAGTGCAGGGGCACAATCTCGGCTCACTGTAACCTCCACCTCCCGGGTTCAAGCGATTCTCCTGCCTCAGCCTCCCGAGTAGCTGGGATGACAGGCACCTGCCAGCACCCCTGGCTAATTTTTTGTATTTTTAGTAGAGATGGGGTTTCACTCTGTTGTCCAGGCTGGTCTCGAACTCCTGACCTCAGGTGATCCACCTGCCTCGGCCCCCCAAAGTGCTGGGATTGCAGGCGTGAGCCACCGCACCTGGCCAATACACTCCCTTTTACATATTAATCAATCCTATTAGTTCTGTCCCTATAGCAAAGCCTGATTAATATGCTGCCCATGATGAAAATGGAGATCAAACAGCCGTTGTTATATCCAGTTCTTTTGGAGTTTAGGCCCCGCTGACCATTAATGTTAAAAAAAGGTGAATACATTTTTTTAAAAAGGGGGTCATAAGACACACAGAACAGACTCTTGGCAGCAATAAGATGCCAAATTCCCACCTGAGTCTGGTGTACCATTATGTGACAGAGAGCAGGACCTGGAGGAAATCCAAATATTTTACCCTAAAATGTATTATTATTATTATTATTATTATTATTTGGCTGGATGCAGTGGCACATGCCTGTAATCCCAGCACTTTGGGAGACTGATGTAGGTGGATCATGTGAGGTCAGGAGTTCGAGACCAGAATGACCAACATGGTGAAGCCCCGTCTCTACTGAAAATACAAAAATTAGCCGGGCATGGTGGCAGGTGCCTGTCATCCCAGCTACTCAGGAGGCTGAGGCAGGAGAATCACTTGAACCCGGGAGGCAGAGGTTGCAGTGAGCCGAGATCGCGCCACTGCACTCCAGCCTGGGTGACAGAGTGAGACTCTGTCTGTCTCAAAAAACAAAAAAAAAGGAAAAGAAAAAATGTATTTTCTTAACACATTTTGAAACGACCCCACCAAGCCATCGTTTGTGGGGCAAATTTGCATCCATTGAGAATCTCCTTCCTTTTCTAGTTGTTTTCCAGACTTAAGAGAGATAAACTAAGACTGACAACTTTCAGGTCCTCAAAGAGGCATTTTCCTCCATTCTGTCTAAAGGCTGCTATCTGGATAATTCATCCACATGGGAAGAATCTTGGCTTCCACAAACCCCCTTATTTTAACTCAAGCATTTCTTCCAAGTCTTTAACTCTTTCAACCAATTGCCGATCAGAAAAATCTCTGAGGCCGGGCGCGGTGGCTCACGCCTGTCATCCCAGCCCTTTGGGAGGCCGAGGCAGGCGGATCACCTGAGGTCAGGAGTTGGAGACCAGCCTGACCAACACGGAGAAACCCCGTCTCTACAAAAAATAAAAAAATTAGTTAGGCATGGTGGCGGGTGCCTGTAGTCCCAGCTACTTGGGAGGCTGAGGCAGGAGAATGGTGTGAACCCGGGAGGCAGAGCTTGCAGTGAGCTGAGATCGCGCCACTGCACTGCAGCCTGGGCGACAAGAGCAAAACTCCATGTGAAAGAAAGAAAGAAAGAAAGAAAGAAAGAAAGAAAGAAAGAAAGAAAGAAAGAAAGAAAGAAAGAAAGAAAGAAAGAAGGAGAGAGAGAGAGAGAGAGAGGGAGGGAGGGAGGGAGGGAGGGAAGGACAAAGAAAGAAGAAAGTGAGGGAGGAATGAAGGAATGATGGAAGAAAGAAAGGAAGGAAGGAAGGGAAAGAGAAAGAAAGAAAGGAAAGAAGGAAGGAAGGAGAAGAAAAGAAAGGAAAGGAAAAGAAAAGAAAGAAAGAAACAGAAAGAAAGGAGAGACAGAAGGAAGGAAGGAAGAAAAAGAAAGAAAAAAGAAAGAAAGAAAGAAAGAGAGAGAGAGGGAGGGAGGGAGGGAGGGAGGGAGGGAAGGACAAAGAAAGAAGAAAGTGAGGGAGGAATGAAGGAATGAAGGAAGAAAGAAAGGAAGGAAGGAAGGGAAAGAGAAAGAAAGAAAGGAAAGAAGGAAGGAAGGAGAAGAAAAGAAAGGAAAGGAAAAGAAAAGAAAGAAACAGAAAGAAAGGAGAGACAGAAGGAAGGAAGGAAGAAAAAGAAAGAAAAAAAGAAAGAAAGAAAGAAAGAAAGAAAGAAAGAAAGAAAGAAAGAAAGAAAGAAAGAAAGAAAGGAAGGAAGGAAGGAAGGAAGGAGAGACAGAAGGAAGGAAGGAAGGAGAAGGGAAGGGAAGATAAGGGAAGGGAAGGGAAAGGGAAAGAAGAGAAAGAAAAGAAAGAAAGAAAGAGAAAGAGAAAGAAACAAGAGAGAGAAAGAACGAGAAACAAGAAAGAAAGAAAAAAGAAAAGGAAGGAAGGAAGGGGAAGGGAAGGGAAGAGAAGGGAAGGGAAGGGAACGGGAAAGAAGACAAAGAAGAAAAAGAAAGAAAGAAACAAAGAAAGAAAGAATGAAAGCAGAGAAAGCAGACAAAGCAGAGAAAGAAAAGAAAGGAGGAAGAAAGGACAAAGAGAAAAAGGAAATATGGAAAAGAAAACAGGGAGAGACAGTGGAAGACAGCCAGAACGGGCCTGTCCTTTCCCGGGGCCCTGGCCTACCGTGTGTGTGATGGCAAATTGAAACAGGGCTGCAGCCCCGTCCTTCATAGAAAGTGACTGAGAGATCTGTCAGGGCCCGTGTGCGCATTTGATCTGCAGAAAGATTGAATTAGGCAGGGGATTAGAGTGGGGAACATGGTGACGCTTGCCGTTGTGAAAACAAATGTCAGGTAGGCGTTCGTTAGGCAGGCTGGGAGCTGGCCAGGGCTGTAGAAAGCATATTTATAGCCCACGAGGACACAGCGTTTGACCTTGTCCTGTTGGAAGAAGCAGGGAGGTGGGGCGGATCCCAAGAGTTGATTTGTATGGCGGTGGCAATGAGCTGGTTGGGGGTTATTTGTTGAACGTCTCTGTGGGCTTCGGGCTGCACGGTTCTTTTGTTGCGGGTGTGTGTGTCATCTCATGCATGTATATGAGCACACGTGCATGCACGCATACACATGTGCACACAGTGTGGGTACAGTGCATGCACGCATACACATGTGCACACAGCGGGGGTACACGTGCATGCACGCATACACATGTGCACACAGTGTGGGTACACGTGCATGCACGCGTACACATGTGCACACAGTGTGGGTACACGTGCATGCACGCGTACACATGTGCACACAGTGGGGGGTACACGTGCATGCACGCGTACACATGTGCACACAGTGGGGGTACACGTGCATGCACGCGTACACATGTGCACACAGTGGGGGGTACACGTGCATGCACGCGTACACATGTGCACACAGTGTGGGTACACGTGCATGCACGCATACACATGTGCACACAGCGGGGGTACACGTGCATGCACGCATACACATGTGCACACAGCGGGGGTACACGTGCATGCACGCATACACATGTGCACACAGCGGGGGTACACGTGCATGCACGCATACACATGTGCACACAGCGTGGGTACACGTGCATGCACGCATACACATGTGCACACAGCGGGGGTACACGTGCATGCACGCATACACATGTGCACACAGCGGGGGTACACGTGCATGCACGCATACACATGTGCACACAGTGTGGGTACACGTGCATGCACGCATACACATGTGCACACAGTGTGGGTACACGTGCATGCCTGGGAGGTGGCACCTGCAGATTTTGTCTTTGCTACATTGTTACTCCAGCCATGCACAATCTTTCACATGTGTGCAAGCATGCAAATATGCACACTCATGCTTGCACACACAGTGTGGATACGGATGCCTGCCTCGGAGGAGACATATGCAGATTTATTCTTTGCTAGATTCTTGCTGTGGCCATGCACAAACTCTCACGTGTGTGTGTGCTCATGCACACATGTGCACACACACATGCACATACATGCACACACAGTGAGGTTACCCATGCATTCTCGGGAGGAGGTATATGCAGATTTCCTCTCTGCTAGATTCTTGGTCCAGCCATGCACAAGCTCTCACACGTGTGTAGTCATGCAAAAATGCACATACATACATGCACACACATGCAAACACAGTGTGGATATATATGCATGCCTGGGAGGAGGTATATGCAGATTTATTCTTTGCTAGATACTTGCTCCAGCCATGCACAAGCTCTCACATGTGTGCACTCATGGAAACATGCACACACATGGATGTACACACTTGCACACACAGTCTGGATATATATATGCATACCTGGGAGGTGGCACGTGCTGATTTCCACTTGACTAGATTCTTGCTGTTATTGTATAGATGCCCTCACGTGTGTGTACTCATGCAAACATGAGTTTATCATATATCTACCTGTCTCATTTATCTTTCAATCATCTACATATCTATCTGTCTTCTCTATCTATTCATCTTATCTGTCTATTCATCTTATCTATGTATCTATTACCATCATATATCTATGTATCTCTCATCTATCTTCTATACATCTATACACCTAGGTATCTATTACCATTCTATTATCTATCTATTATTCTATCTATCATCTATACACCTAAGTATCTATCTATTACCATCACCTATCTTCTATCTATCTATCTATCTATCTATCTATCTATCTATCATCTCTCTATCTTCTATCTATCTATCACCTATGTATCTATCACTGTATCTATCATCCATTTTATCTATACATCTATCTCTCTGTTATCTATCATCCACCTATATGTCCATTTTGTATTATGGCGCGATACACGTAACATAAGGTTTACCTTTTAACAACTTTAAAATGTACGGTTCAGTGCCACAAAGTCCATTCCCAATGTTGGGCCACCATCAACACTATCTCCTTTCAAAACATTCTCATTAGATTGCACAGAACGGACAGCAGGTGACGCCGGCTTAGTCAGAGAACGGATGTTGGTTCCGCAAGGGGCTGTGGCTCAGGAGAATGGGGGGCAGAGTATGGCCAGGAAGACTGACTTCAGCCTCCAACCCCAGCCCGTCTCTGCCATCTGCATCTCTGACCTCTTGGAAGAGGGGTTGACTGACGGACAGCGGCCTGTCATCTCTCCTCTTGGATTACAGCCCTTCCTCTGGTTCAACCTCTCTTTCTCTCTCTCTCTCTCTCTGTCTCTGTCTCTCTGCCTCTGTCTCTGTCTCTGTCTCTGTACCAACCATCCAGCCACTGCTCTCTCTCTCTCTGACCCCTACGGCGGATGCCACACCCCACCCCCACATTTCCAAACACACAGAGAATAGTCTCACTAGTCAAAGTCTCGCTGTTCAAAGTGATGCTGAATCTCTGTGTCTATTTCCAAATCGTCAGGAGAGGGAATCTGGGGGAGGTTGACTCAGAGATCTGGGATCACAGGGCAGGGGTGTGACGAAGGGAGGGAGGAAGAAGGGAAGGAAAGAAGGAAGGAGGGAGGGAAGGAAGGAAGGAAGGAAGGAAGGAAGGAAGGAAGGAAGGAAGGAAGGAAGGAAGGAAGGAAGGAAAGAAGGAAGGAAGGAAAGAAAGAAGAAAGAAAGAAAAAGAAAGAATGAAAGAAAGAAAGAAAAGAAAGAAGGAAGGAAAGAAGGAAGGAAGGAAGGAAACAAGGAAAGAAGGAAGGAAGGAGAGAAAAAAGAAAGAAAGAAAAAGAAAGAAAGAAAAAGAAAGAAAGAAAAAGAAAGAAAGAAAAAGAAAGAATGAAAGAAAGAAAGAAGGAAGGAAAGAAAGGAGAAAGAAAGAAGAAGAAGAAAGAAACAAAGAAAAAGAAGAATGAAAGAAAGAAAGAGAAAGAAAGAAAGAAAGAAAGAAAGAAAGAAAGAAAGAAAGAAAGAAAGAAAGAAAGAAAGAAAGAAAGAAAGAAAGAAAGAAAATCAAGGCATTAAGATTCCCTAACTATCAAGAACATGGATCTATTTATTGTGCTGGTGACAGGGAGAAAGTGACAGATGGTCACTGAACGGATGGATATACCTGATTTCTCAGAGTCCTGTTACCTTCTGAGTCCCAGGCTCTCATTTCCCAGAGGAAACTAGTAGAAACGGGATGGCCATGGGCCTGGGATCGCCCGCTGGTGAGTAGCCGAGTCGGGTTCCTACGATGCACGTACCTGGCCCACAGGTGCAGGCCGTTAGGTGATGTCACAGGTAAGCAACCGGCCTTGGGCGGTGGTACCCGGCCCTCCGCAGTGTGCTGACCACCCCACGTTCTGCAGAAATCCTGTAAACTCGAAACTCGAAGAAACCTGAAAGGCAGGTTTCATCCGTGGCTTTCATCCAGAAAGGGCAGGTGCACCGTTTGATTTTTCTGTTTCTACACACAGGCCGATGAAGAAGCTTGAAGGTCCGTAGCTAAGATGAGGGTGGCTGTGGCTGGTGCACGTTCCTCACCTGATTCCATCTCCTGACTCTGCTTTTTTTTGTACCTGGCCAGTGTCATGTGAAGAGACCACCAAATAGGTTTAGTCAGAGTAATAAAGGTTTTTAATCACCTGGGTGCAGGCGGGCTGAGTCCGAAAAGAGAGTCAGCGAAGGGAGAGAAGGGTGGGGTCGTTTTATAGGATTTGGGTGGGGAAAGGAAAATTCCAGTCCAAGGGGGTTGTTCTCTTGTGGGCAGGAGTGGGAAGGTGAACGCGGCCCACGGTCATCTCTCTCTGTTGTTTCAAAAAAGGCACCAGGCACGTCCATGGATCCTTCCCGGCCAACGGGCTGGCAATCCCAGCGGCTGAAAGTCCACGTTCCTAATTTCTGCTTCTCACCGTAGTTAATAAATCAGAATGCAGATGAGACACTCATGGTTAATTTTCCACAGCGAGAGCCCGGGACGTCGGAGCCCATCAACCGCGGGAAGTCTCGGGCTGTGAATTGTTTGATGCTGACAAGTCCAACAGCTTAGAAATCATAATTATAAGTTACAAGTGGCTGAGGGGCTGTTCTCCTGACATAAAACTAATTTCATGTTTTTATTCATACTGTGTGAGAGAAGAGAGGGGAAGGGGGCTGGCGTTGCAGGGGGTGCTCCTGCAGATATCACAAGCTCTGTCTCACAGCCTTAACGAGATCAGACGGCCTGCTTCCTCCTTTGTCACTATCTGACTTGCCTTGAGGGGCTCTTGAGGACTTGGTGGAGAGGCTGTCCCTGCTTTTTCCCCCCCCCGGAGAGTGCACCTGTGAGGATGTGGCCGACCTGGAGGCACTTAACCGAAGGGTCACTGCATTTGCCCCCAGCACTGTGGCTCCAACATACCTCCACGTCCAGACCCAGGCCCTGCCTGTAGAAGTCCCCGGGGGCTACCATAAAAAAAAATGACCACAAACTGGGGTTGGAGGGGGGGCCTCAAGCAGCAGCAATAAGCTTCTCTGCTTGTCCAGGAGGCCAGGAGGTTGCAATGAAGGGGTCTGTGGCGTTGGTGCCTTCTGGAAACTGTGATAGCATATTCCTGTCATGCCTTTCTCTTATGTTCTGGTGACCCCAGCCATCTTCGGTGGCCCTTCGTGTGCAGACGCATCTTTCCAATCTCTGCCGTCACCTTCACCGTGGTCTTGACGGCCGTGTGTGTTTTCACAAACTCTCTCGTCTTTTTTACGGTGAGTCTAGTCATTAAGGTCCATCCAAACCCAGGATGACGCCCTAGCCACGTACCTCTTAACCTATGTACGCCCAAGGTTGCGAGTTTTTCGAGTTTTTGCAGTCAGACCTGGATGATGACCTTCGGCAGTAGGAGATAAAGAACTTCCACATGCCTAGAGTTCCAAAAATGGAACACTAGGCATAAATGAGTGTTTATATCTGCAAAGATCCTATTTCCAAGTCTGGTCCCCTTTGCAGATACTGTGGTTAGAAATGGAGCATATCAGCCGGGCGGGGTGGCTCACGCCTGTCATCACAGCACTTTGGGAGGCCCAGGTGGGTGGATTACGAGGTCAGGAGATCGAGACCATCCTGGCTAACACGGTGAAACCCCGTCTCTACTAAAAATACAAAAAATTAGCTGGGCGCGGTGGCGGGCGCCTGTAGTCCCAGCTACTCGGGAGGCTGAGGCAGGAGAATGGCGTGAACCCGGGAGGTGGAGGTTGCAGTGAGCTGAGATCGCGCCACTGCACTCCAGCCTGGGCAAGAGGAGTGAAACTCAGTCTCAAAAAAAATAAAAATAAAAATAAATAAATAAATAAATAAATATATATATATATATATATATACACACACACACACGTTAGCCAGGCATGGTGGCACATGCCTGTAGTCCCAGCTACTCAGGACGCTGAGGTGTGAGGATTGCTTGAATGTAGGAGTTCAAGGCTACGATAAGCCATGATAGTGCCACTGCGTTCCAGCCTGGGCAACAGAGTGAGACCCCCATCTCGAGGAAGAAGAAGAAGAAGAAGAAGAAGAAGAAGAAGAAGAAGAAGAAGAAGAAGAAGAAGAAGAAGAAGAAGAAGAAGAAGAAGAAGAAGAAGAAGAAGAAGAAGAAGAAGAAGAAGAAGAAGAGGAGGAGGAGGAGGAGGAGGAGGAGGAGGAG
>NC_092146.1:601427-648927 GCF_043159975.1 Macaca nemestrina
TCTCTGCACTGCTGTGAAGGGGTGTTGCACGACTCTGGCTTCGTTCTGCAGGTTCCACGGGGACAAATCTGTGCCTTGCTGTTTTCTGGGTCCTAAAGGGAAACCCACAACGCTGGGCTCCTGGCCTTGCATCTCACCTCCTTCTTCCTCTTCTGTGTCCTGGTCTCCGTACTGTCTCGTCACCCAAAGGACCCTTGGATTCCGTGGGCCCACCTGGATCAGCCCAGGTCACCTGTCCATCTGCCCTTAACTGACCACGTCTGCAAAGCACCTGTTGCTATGAGCGTTCACACAGGCTCGTAGCTCCTGCAGACTCAGACCTGGGTATCTTTGGAGGTCCATAGACAGTGTGAGGCCTCTGAGCCCAAGCTTAGCCATCGTGTCCCCCTGTGACCTGTACGTATCCATGCAGATGACCTGAAGCAATCGAAGATCCACAGAAGAAGTGAAAATAGCCTTGACTGATGACATTCCATCACTGTGCTTTGTTTTCTGCCCCACCCTAATGTACTTTGCAATCGTCCCCAATCCTTAACAAGGTTCTTTGTATTTCCCCCCATCTCTGAGAAGGTATTTTGTGAGATCCAGCCCCTGCCCGCAAAACATTGTTCCTAACTCCACCGCCTATCCCCAAACCTCTAAGAACTAACCCTAATCCCATCACCCTTTGCTGAGTCTCTTTTCGGATTCAGCCCCCCCCCCTGCACCCAGGTGCAATAAACAGGTTTGTTGCTCACACAAAGCTTGTTTGCTGGTCTCTTCACGTGGATGCGTGTGACGAGAGATTCTAGCAAATATCAGTCGGTGAGGGCTGGGAAGGAGGGGGATGCCAAAAAACTGGTCTTCACACCTGGCCAGGGGACCCCAGGTCACCTGCCATCTCCCCTTGACTGAATCACTTCTGCAAAGTATCTGTTATGACCGTTCACACGCTTGTAGCTTCTAGGGATGGAGACCTGGGTATCTGTGGAGATCCTCATGCAGGTTGATCCCGGGGAATACAGAGATTCCAGCCAATATCGGTCCCTGAGGGCTTGGGAAGGAGGGAGATGCCAAAAACTGGTCTTCACACCTTGGCCAGGGGACCCCAGAGACTGCCTCACACCGGCTGATCCCTGCTGCTGTGGCTCACAGGACATTTTTATTCTGGGCCCACAGGAGTTGCATTGTCCCACCACAGTTCTGCAAGCACAGCGTCCAAAAATCCAGAATGCTGGATGCATAGAGAGAATGGGCTGATACTGAAGTCTTTAGATTGTAAAAGTTAAAGGAAAGGGCCTGGGCGCGGTGGCTCACGCCTGTCATCCCAGCACTTTGGAGGCCGAGGCAGGTGGATCACTTGAGGTCAGGAGTTCGAGACCAGCCTGGCCAACAGGGTGAAACCCCATGTCTACTAAAAATACAAAAGTTAGCCGGGCGTGGTGGCAGGTGCCTGTCATCCCAGCTACTCAGGAGGCTGAGGTAGGAGAGAATCGCTTGGACCCGGGAGGTGGAGGTTGCAGTGAGCCGAGATCACGCCACTGCACACTCCAGCCTGGGTGACAGAGCAAAACCCTGTATAAAAAAAAACAAAAAAAAAAGAAAGAAAGGAAAAAAAGAAAGAAAGAAAGAGAAAAGGGCCAGGCATAGTGGCTCACGCCTGTTATCTCAGCAATTTGGAGGCCAAGGCGAGCGGATCCCCTGAGGTCGGGAGTTCGAGACCAGCCTGGCCAACATGGTGAAATCCCATCTCTACTAAAAATACAAAAATCAGCCAGGCATGAGGATGTGCACCTGTCATCCCAGCTACTCGGGAGGCTGAGGCAGGAGAATCGCTTGAACCCAGGAGACGAAGTTGCCGTGAGCCGAGACCCGCACCACCGCACTCCAGCCTGGGCGACAGAGCAAGACTCCATCTGAAACAAAACATTTAAGGAAAGGATGGCCAAAGCCCTTAGATAATTCTCCTTGGAGACAATTGCCCAGATTTCACATTTTTTTTCTATTTGAACGAATAGATGGATATACATGGCGAGTGGAGACTGTCGAGTACAGAAGCCTCAACATCTACAAAGTCTTCACAGAAACATTGGCTGAACTCTGAAAAAAACCACTTTGGGAGGCGGAGGCAGGGGGAGCATTTGAGCTCAGGAGTTTCAGGAGTTCGAGATCAGCCAGGACAACACAGTGAGGCCACTGCCCCCTGTCTCTACCAAAACAATAAAAAAATAATTACCAGAATAGTGGCGCTCAGGCCTGGAGGCCGGCTACTTGAGAGGCTGAGGTGGGAGGATCACTTGAGCCAATCTTCCTTCTTCTCCCTCCCTCCCTCCTCCCCCTCCTCCTTCCTTCCTTCCTTCTTCCTTTCCTTTCCTTCCTTCCTTCCTCCTCCCTCCCTCCTCCCTCCCTCTCCTTCTTCCTCCCTCCCTTCCTTCCCTTCCTTATGTGCTTCCTTCCTTCTTTCTTCCACTTTCTTCCTTCCACCCTCCTCCTTCCCTTCCTTCCTTCCACCCTCCCTCCTTCCCTCCTTCCTTCCACCCTCACCTCCTTCCCTTCCTTCCTTCCTCCCTCCCTTTCCTCCTTCCTTCTTTCCCTCCTTCCCTCCCTCCCTCCTCCCTTTCTCTCCTCCTTCCCTTCTTTCCTCCCTTCCTCCTTTGCTTCCTTTCTTCTTTCCTTCTTTCCTCCCTCCCTTCCTTCCTTCCTTTCTTTCTTCATTCTTTCTTCCTTCCTTTCTTCCTCCTTTTCTCCCTTCCTTCCTTCTTTCCTCCCTCCCTTCCTTCCCTTCCTTATGTGCTTCCTTCCTTCCTTCCTTGTTTCTTCACTTTCTTCCTTCCACCCTCACTCCCTTCCTTCCTTCCTTCCTCCCTTGCTTCCTTCCTTCTCTCCCTCCTCCCTCCCTTCTTCTCTCCTTCCCTTCCTTCCTCCCTTCCTCCTTTCCTTCCTTCCTTCTTTCTTCTTTCCTCCCTCCCTTCCTTCCTTTCTTCATTCTTCCTTCCTTCCTTCCTTTCTTCCTCTTTTTCTCCTTTTTTCCCTTCCTTTCTTCCTTCCTCCCTCCCTCCGTTCTTTCCTTCCTTCTTTCCTTCCTTCCCCTTTCTCCTTCTTGTCATATTTCCTTCTTTCCTTTCTTCTCTTCCTTTTTCTTTCTTCCTTCCTCTCTCTCCCCCCTTTCCTTTCCTCCTTCCTTTCTTAAAAACAAATAATGAAATTAAAAATAAACAAAATAATCAATTAATAAAATAAAAATAAATACTTTATAATAATACTATTATTATTATTATTATTATTATTATTATTATTATTATTTGAGATGGAGTCTCGCTCTGTCGCCCAGGCTGGAGCGCAGTGGTGAGATCTCGGCTCATCACAACCTCCACCTCCCAGGTTCAAGCGATTCTCCTGCCTCAGCCTCCTGAGTAGCTGGGATGACAGGTGCACGTCCACGCCAGGCTGATTTTTGTGTTTTTAGTAGAGACGGGGTTTCACCACTTTGGCCCCTTGCTGGGTGAGAGGGCCTCCTGCCGTACACCCCAGCCTCTCTGGGAGCCTCTATCTGCGAAAGGACGCAGTGACTGTCTGTCTCTAGTTGTGCTAACCCCACCATCCCTGCCCTCTTTGTCTGTAGACTCAAAGCTGTGTAGGAAGTAGCTTTTGACAGCCCAGCATATCATGTCTTCTGTAAACGCTTCTAATTTATAGAGGGTCTCAGCTTTAATCTTGCACGTTCTCCTGCCGTATCCTAAATTATCAATCATTTTAATGACACGGTTAAAAAAAAATAACAAGCAAATCTTCGATGACATCCTTATCGCCTATTTTAATACAATTTCCTAAATCAAACGTCGTACGGAAGCTCCTATAATAAAAACGTACGCCTGGTAAGAAATTAAAGAAGTGTGTACTTAGGGCGACCCACGTTACACGGATAGACTTATCAGATCTTTAATTGTATACAAACGAGCTTCTCTTCGTATTAAAAGAGGCACCTGGCTTTTTGAATTACCGAGTGTCTGGGTCCGCAGATGCAGACACGTCTTTGGAATCGTAAATACTACTAGCTAGCAACAATCCTACATTAAATTTCAGGTCTTAATCAGGTCTTACACCACGTGCTTTTTTTGTTGTTGTTGCTGTTTTGTTTTTTTTGAGACGGAGTCTCGCTCTGTCTCCCAGGCCGGAGTGCAGTGGTGCTATCTCGGCTCACTGCACCCTCCGCCTCCCGGGTTCAAGCGATTCTCCTGCCTCAGCCTCCTGAGTATGTGGGATTAATAGGCACCTGCCACCAGGCCTGACTAATTTTTTGTGTTTTTAGTAGAGATGAGGTTTCACCCTGTTGCCCAGGCTGGTCTCGAACTCCTGACCTCACGATCCACCTGCCTCGGCCTCCCAAAGTGCTGGGATAACAGGTGTGAGCCACCGCACCCGGCCACATTCCTGTTTTTTCAAACCCATCTGTGCATTGGACTTTGTTAGCACAGTCCTACAACACTGATGAGGCTGGTGATGTTTGTTTGCTAAATCATAGCTGTCTGCCTGTTTAGAAGGCAATGTAAGCATGAATGAAATGAATCTGATATCTGTGCAGCGCCCTCACCAGCCGTCTAACCAGCCGTCTTCGATGTGGCCACAAGCCCTTATTAGCAGCAGCTCCAGGCACCCATGGCCTCCCACACCCAGAAAACAAACTTACAGTTTGACCACCAAAATTTAAAGTTGTGTGGCTGTACCCGGCTTATTTGAATTTCCAAGGAACAGAGCAGCTCCTGTTTTACAAGTTTATTGCACGACGACATACTTTAATTTTACACAAACGAGCTTCTCTTCGTATTAAAAGATGGTATATAGTGGACAGAGGATGTTTGGACGTTGGGAAAAAAATCTCTCTCGGAAAGAGAGAGTCTTTTTTAACTGTAGATAAATAGGTACCAGCCTCTTGCTATCCATTTGGAGTGTGCTTTATTAAATATTTGAGACAGGGTCTGGCTAAGCTGCCCAGGCAACAGTGCAATGGTGCAATTACAACTCACGGCAGCCTCGACTTCCTGGGCTCAAGCAATCCTCCTGCCTCAGCCTCCTGAGTAGCTGGGACTACTGGTCTGTGCCACCAAAGTTAGCTGATCTTTATCGTTTACTTTTTGCAGAGGTCGGGTCTTGCTACAATGCCCAGGCTGGTCTCAAACTCACAGGCTCAAGGAATCCTCCTGCCTCAGCCTCCTGAGTAGCTGGGACTACTGGCGTGTGCCACCACAGTCAGCTAATTTTTTATTTTTCACTTTTTGTAGAGGTGGGGTCTTGCTACATTGCCCAGTCTGGTCTCACACTCAGAGGATCAAGGAATCCTCCTGCCTCAGCCTCCTGAGTAACTGGGACTACTGGCGTGTGCCACCGAAGTCAGCTAATCTTTATTGTTTACTTTTTGCAGAGGTTGGGTCTTGCTACGTTCCCCAGGCTGGTCTCAAACTCACAGGCTGAAGGAATTCTCCTGCCTCAGCCTCCTGAGTAGCTGGGACTACTGGCGTGTGCCACCAAAGTCAACTAATCTTTATTTTTTACTTTTTGTAGAGGTGGGGTCTTGCTACATTGCCCAGTCCGGTCTCACACTCAGAGGATCAAGGAATCTTCCTGCCTCAGTCTCCTGAGTAGTTGGGACTACTGGCGTGTGCCACCAAAGTCAGGTAATCTTTATTTTTTACTTCTGGCAGAGGCTGGGTCTTGCTACATTGCCCAGGCTGGTTTCAAACTCACAGGCTCAAGGAATCCTCCTGCCTCAGCCTCCTGAGTAGCTGGGACTACTGGCGTGTGCCACCAAGTCAATTTATCTTTCTTTTTTACTTTTTGCAGAGGTTGGGTCTTGCTACGTTGCCCAGGCTGGTCTCAAACTCACAGGCTCAAGGAATTCTCCTGCCTCAGCCTCCTGAGTAGCTGGGACTACTGGCGTGTGCCACCAAAGTCAGCTAATCTTTATTTTTTGTAGAGGTGGGGTCTTGCTACATTGCCCAGTCCGGTCTCACACTCAGAGGATCAAGGAATCCTCCTGCCTCAGTCTCCTGAGTAGCTGGGACTACTGGCGTGTGCCACCAAAGTCAGGTAATCTTTATTTTTTACTTCTGGCAGAGGCTGGGTCTTGCTACGTTGCCCAGGCTGGTTTCAAACTCACAGGCTCAAGGAATCCTCCTGCCTCAGCCTCCTGAGTAGCTGGGACTACTGGCATGTGCCACCACAGTCAGCTAATTTTTTATTTTTTATTTTTTATAGAGGTGGGGTCTTGCTACATTGCCCAGTCTGGTCTCACACTCAGAGGATCAAGCGATCCTCCTGCCTTGGCCTCCCAAAGTGCTGGCATGGCAGGCATGAGCCACCACATCCTGCCAGTTTGAGCCAGTTCTATTCCCATGTCCCAAAGCCTCATTGGACCAACGACTGAGCACTTCATTCCCTCTTCCCAAGAACTGAAGTGGACGGGTTTTCTCACAGATGTTGCATGTTAGTGCTGGGATCTGTCATTAGAGAAAGGTGCACGCCTGCCTTTTTGGGGCACACAGACACACAGACACACAGACACTGTGTCTGTCACTGGCTCTTGACTTTTAACCATCAAAGCTGGGTGCATGCCAAGCATCCCTCAGGTGCTGACACCGATTGTATAGTCTTCTGGTCAACCACTCAGTAAGTTCTTCCTCAGGCTCCTTGCTCTCCTTGGCCACCATCCCCACTCTAAAGGTCCTGGGGGCTCTCCTGTCCTGGTTGCAATGATGCCCCAGGATTCTTGGAGACAGGGGATTCTATTGGGACTCGCCAAAGAATAAGAAGGGTAGCAAGATAGTTAGATCATAGCTAAATAGATAATAGGTAGATGATAAGTAGATAGATGAAGGAGAGTAGATAGATGGTAGATACAGATGATTGATAGATAATAGGTAGATGATAGGAAGGTAGTAGATAGATGTAGATTAGATAGATAGGTAGATGATAGAATGAGAGTGGATGAATAGATAGATGATAGATAGATAGATAGATAGATAGATAGATAGATAGATAGATAGACAGGATATAATGGATAAAAGATAGATAGATGATAGATATACAGATGATAGAATGTGAGTGGATGAATATATAAAAGATAGATAATAGGATGTGAATATTTGAATAGATAATAGATGGATGAATGGATAGATAGATAATAAGATATGAGTGGATGAATGTATAGATAAACAGATGATAGGATGTTAGTAGATGAATAGATAGATATAGATAGAAAGATCGATAGAAAGATCGATAGATAGATAGACAGATAGATAGATAGATAGATACCTAGACAGATAGATGGATAGATGTGTTGGAGGATGGATAGGTGGATGAACAGATAGAGAGATACATGGATAGGTGAATAGATAGATACTAGACAGATGTGATGGATGGATGGATGGATGGATAGACTGATAGATTGATCAATAGATAAATAGACAGATGATAGATGGATATCTATTAATAGATAGATATGACAGATAGTAGATAGACAGATGATGGATAGATGGATAGCTATTAATGGATAGACAGGAAGACGATAGAATGTGAGTGGATGAATAGATAGATGATAGATAATATATAGATAAGATAGATACATAAATAGATAGATATAGAGATACATAAAAAATAGGATGTAATGGATAAAAGATAGATATACAGATGATAGAATGTGAGTGGATGAATAGATAAGTGATAGATAGATAATAGAATGTTAGTGGATGAATAGATAGGTGATAGATAATAGGATGTGAATGTATGAATAGGTAGATAATAGACGAATGGATGGCTAGATAGGTAGATACATAAAAACATAGACAAATAGATAATAGGATGAGTGGATGAATAGATAGATGATAGATAGATAGATAGATAGATAGATAGATAGATAGATAGATGATATATAGATAACAGGATATGAGTGGATGAATGGATACATAGATAGATGTGATGGTGGCTGAACAGATAGATAGATACATGGATAGATGTGTAGATAGATATTAGATAGATGTGATGGATGGACGGATGGATAGATTGATAGATCGATCAATAGATAGCTAGATCGATCAAGATAGATAGATCGATCAAGATAGATAGATAGATGATAGATAGATAGATAGAGATGATGATAGATAGATAGATAGATAGATAGATAGATAGATAGATAGATAGATAGACAGATAGAGATGATGATAGATAGATAGATGGATAGATAGATAGATAGACCTTCATGAAAAAATTCCCTACATTTTAGTAGAATGTACTAGGACCTTATCCCTGGGGACACTGAAACCTAAGCTGAGATTTGGGTCAACAGCACAGTGACTGTTTTCCAGGACGTGGCGTCTGCTGATTCTGGGGTCGGGACTGAGGGAAGACACGAATTTTGTCCTCCTTCCCGAAGGAAGCTTCTTTGAAAATGGTTCTTGGGGCGAAAGTTTCCCTGTGGCTCTTTGGTGTATGTCTGCATCTCAAGGGACATTTCTCTCTCCACCTAGTACCGAATTCTTCTTGGATGAGTCTCAAAATCATGGTGTTTCTGTTCAGTTTCGTGACTGGAGCGGGTGGGAGTT
Source organism: Macaca nemestrina (assembly GCF_043159975.1). NCBI lineage: Eukaryota > Metazoa > Chordata > Mammalia > Primates > Cercopithecidae > Macaca > Macaca nemestrina. Next base: position 610,001 of record NC_092146.1, read on the forward strand.
GGTGGGGTGGGCACGCCTGTCCTCGGGACAGAGTCAGCGAGGAAATCAACGTACTCCTAGTTCCCCAGTGGAGAGTTTAGCAATTTCACCTGAGAGGTTGGAGACTACCTACTCAATTTTCATGAGCAGTCTTGGATTTAGGGCCCCACTAAAGAAACTCACGAAACGCAAAGCATAGACGTAGAAAATGACCAAGAAAGAAAACACCTCAAAAATCAGTTTTAGGATCAACCCAGGTTAAAAACACAGCACACAAGCCGGGCACAGCGGCTCACGCCTGTCATCCCAGCACTTTGGGAGGCCAAGGCCTGTCATCCCAGCACTTTGGGAGGCCAAGGCCTGTCATCCCAGCACTTTGGGAGGCCAAGGCCTGTCATCCCAGCACTTTGGGAGGCCTAGGCAGGGGGATCACTTGAGATCAGGAGTTTGAGACCAGCCCGGCCAATATGGTGAAAGCCCATCTCTACTAAAAATACAAAAATGAACCGGGCGTGCTGGTGTTCACCTGTAATCCGAGCTACCCAGCAGGCTGAGGCAGGAAAATTGCGTGAATCCAGGAGGCAGAGGTTGCAGTGAGCTGAGATGGTGCCAGTGCACTCCAGCCTGGGGGACAGTGCCAGAGTGTGTGTCTCAACAAGCAAAACAAACAAGCAAGAAAACCACACAACATAATTCATTTGAACTCATTCTTAGTCATCTTTCCGAGATTAGAAAACCACCAATTCTGATTCACCGGGATAGGGGGCTGAGACAGAAATCCAGGCGAGTTCGAAAAGCGTGTAAATTAGCCCAGACATTTTTCAAGCACACACGGGGATTAAAACTCAGCCAACAGCTCTTCACTGTTGGGCTGCCTGATTCTGCGGGCTTTGAAAAGATGAAAGCGCATGGAAATTGTGGTCTTCGGTGGGTGAACTCTTGGGCTCGGAGGTTTTCCTAGAGCTGAGATATTCTCCTGTGTCTTGCCTCTGCCTTGCCTTTCACATATTTGCAGAGAATGAAAAGTTGAAGAATTTGACTTCACTGCGGGGGTTCACTGGTGCAATGGAGAAGGTAGACAGTTGAAGGGAATGAACTTTCTGAAAATGAAGCCATGGGCTGGCTCTCAGAGCTAAGATAGAATAGAAGATGTCATGAAGACCAGAGAGAGGAGAAGAGCCAGTGAAAGTGGAACGGAGAGTCCCAGACAATACCCTGGCTAGAGGAGGAAGATGCGTGGATTTCATTGATAAGAGACTGCAGGATTGTAAGACAGATGTACACAGTGGCTCAGAGGGAAAAATCAGCATCTTTCTCTAGCCTGCTCCCAACATCTGATTTCTTTCTTTCTTTCTTTCTTTCTTTCTCTCTCTCTTTCTTTCTCTCTTTCTTTCTTTTCTTTCTTTTCCTTCCTCCCTTCCTTCTTCTCTTTCTTTCTTTTTCTTCCTTCCTTCCTCTCTCTCTCTTTCCTTCCTTCCTTCATTCTTTCTTTCTTTCTTTTTTCCTTTCTTTCTTCTTTCTTTCTCTCCCTCTTTCTCTCTCTCTTTCTTTCTCTCTTTCTTTCTTTTCTTTCTCTTTCTTTCTTTTCTTTCTTTCTTTTCCTTCCTCCCTTTCTTCTTTTCTTTCTTTCTTTCTTCCTTCCTTCCTTCCTTTCTCTCTCTCTCTCTTTCCTTCCTTCCTTCTTTCCTTCCTTCCTTCCTTCCTTCCTTCCTTCTTTCTTTCTTTCTTTCTTTATTCCTTTCTTTCTTCTTTCTTTCTCTCCCTCTTTCTCTCTTTCTCTCTCTCTCCCTTTCTTTCTCTCTTTCTTTCTTTTCTCTTTCTTTTCTTTTCTTTCTTTCTTTTCCTTCCTCCCTTCCTTCTTTTCTTTCTTTCTTACTGTCTTTCTTTCTTTCTTCCTTCCTTCCTTCCTTTCTCTCTCTCTCTTTCCTTCCTTCCTTCTTTCCTTCCTTCCTTCCTTCCTTCCTTCCTTCCTTCCTTCCTTCCTTCCTTCCTTCCTTCCTTCCTTCTTTCTTTCTTTCTTTCTTTCTTTCTTTCTTTCTTTCTTTCTTTCTTCTTTCTTTCTAGATGGAGTCTCGCTTTCACCCAAGCTAGAGTGCAATGATATGATCTCAGATCACTGCAACCTCCACCTCCTGGGTTTTTGCAATTTTCCTGCCTCAGCCTCCTGAGTAGCTGGGATTACAGGCACCCGCCACCACGCCCGGCTAACTTTTGTATTTTTAGTAGAGATGGGGTTTTGCCATGTTGACCAGGCTGGTCTTGAACTCCTGACCTCAGGTGATTCACCTGCCTCAACCTCCCAAAGTGCTTTTTAAAAATTGTTTTTAATTTTTTTTAGGAACCTTTGACAGCAGGAACCACATCTGAATTCTAAACCTCTCTTTCCAACTGATTACAACTTTGCCTTCTCTGAGTGTTTGACCCACCAAAGTCGAACTCTGTCTTCCACTGTCTCCCGACAGCACCACCTTGGTTGGCCACTGAAGTAGGTTGAATGATGATGACCTGGAGAAACAGATCCTTGTCCTAATCCCTAAGAGGCAGAGAGTGTTCACTTACGTGGCAAAAAGGGTCTTTGCAGATATGATGAATGAAGAATCTTGAGAGGAAGAATTACCTGGATTATCTGTGTGGACCCTAAATCCATTGACAGGTATCCTTCCGGGAGACAGAAGAGGAGACACAGACACAGAGGAGGAGGCCACGTGGAGACGGAGGCAGAGACTGGAGTGGTGCAGCCACAAACCCAAGGACACCAGGACCCCCCGCCCGCCAAGGAGCTGGGAGAAGCAGGAAGGATGCTCCCCTTGAAGCCTCCAGAAGAAACTGGATAGGGCTGCAGTGGATTTAACCATGGTACCCTCAAAAGACATGTCCACATCCTAACGCTCACAATCTGTGAACGAGAACTTATTTGGAAATAAGGTCTTTGCAGATGTGATCAAGTGAAGATGAGGTCATCCTGAATTTTTTTATGAAGGTCTATCTATCACTTATCTATCTATCTGTGGACCCTAAATCCAATGACAGGTGTCTTTCTAGGAAGCAGAAGAGGAGACACAGACACAGAGGAGAAGGTCACGTGGAGATGGAGGCGGAGACTGGAGGGATGCGGCCACAAACCTAGAGATGCCTGGAGCCCCCAGGAACTGGGACAGGCAGGAAGGATCCTCCCTTAGAGCCTCCAGAAGGAACAGGATAGAATTGAAGTGGATTGAACAGTGGCCCTCAGTAAGACATATTCATGTCTTAACTCCCAGAACCTGGAATGAGATAGCATTGGAAATAGGGTCTTTGCACATGTAATTAGTTAAGGATCTTGGGATAAAATCATCCTGGATTAGAGAAATCACATTGGAAATAGGGTCTATGCACATGTAATTAGTTAAGGATCTTGAGAGAAAATCATCCTGGATTAGGGTGGGTTCTAATTCTAATCACAAGTGTCCCTGTAAGAGACAGAAGAGGAGACACAGACACAGAGGAGGAGGCCACGTGGAGACAGAGGCAGAGACTGGAGTGATGTGGCCACAAGCCCAGGGATGCCTGGAGCCCCCAGGAGCTGGGAGAGGCAGGAAGGATCCTCCCCTGGAGCCTCCAGAAGGAACCAAACACAGTCGTGGTGGACCCAACATTGGTTCCCAGAAAGATGTGTCCACATCCTAAAGCCCAGGACCTGGAATGAGACCTGATTTGGAAATAGGGTCTTTGCAGATGTAATTAGCTAAGGATGTTGACATGAGATCACCCTGGATTAGGTGAGCTCTAGTTCCAATAACAAGTGTCCCTGTAAGAGACAGAAGAGGAGACACAGACACAGAGGAGGAGGCCACGTGGAGATGAAGACAGAGACAGGAGTGATGTGGCCGTAAGCCCAGGGGTGCCTGGAGCCCCCAGGAGCTGAGAGAGGCAGGAAGGATCCTCCCCTAGAGCCTCCAGAAGGAACTGGATACAATTGTAATGGATCGAACAGTGGCCTTCAGAAACACATGTTTATGTCCTAACCCCAGAACCTGGAATGTGATCGCATTTAGAAATAGGGTCTTTACACACATAATTAGCTAAGGATCTTGAAAGGAAATCATCCTGGATTTGAGTGGGTTCTAATTCCAATAACAAGAGTCCCTGCAAGAGACAGAAGGGGAGACACAGACACAGAGGAGAAGGCCACGTGGAAATGGAGGCAGAGTCCATCTAATTCAGGATACTCTCATCTTGAAATCCTGAATTTAACGCGTCCTTAAAGACCTTATTTTTAATTAAGGTTACAAATAGTGTCCTGGCAACGGTGCGTTTTAGGGGACATTTGAAACTAATACAGAGAGTGACAGCTGATTCTTGTAATTATCACAGAAAGGGGATTTTCATTTGCTGGAAGACACAAGAAAACAGAAATTAAACAGGCATTTTCTTCCACGTTGCTTTGGGCCCTGTTTGATTGCACTTACTGCAACCACTGATGCCCTGCAATGAAGGGTTTTGGCTACAAATCTCGAATGGGCTTCCGTCCCCAGGAATTTATGAACTTGCATTCTTTTTTTTGTCTTTTGACAGGCCCTGAAGCAGTTACAACAGAAGAAAAACAAGTCTTCTACGAACAGAGAATTACTTTGAACGGTCAAAAGCTAAGCTTAAAAGGGTCTATTAAAACTCAACAGCAAGGCTGGACGCCGTGGCTCATGTCTGTAATCCCAGCACTTTGGGAGGCTGAGGCGGGGAGATTGCCTGAGGTCGGGAGTTCGAGACCAGCCTGACCAACATGGTGAAATCCCGTCTCTACTAAAAATACAAAAATTAACGGGGCATGTGGCAGGCGCCTGTCATCCGATCTACTCGGGAGGCTGAGGCAGGAGAATCACTTGAATCTGGGAGGCAGAGAGTTCTGTGAGCTGAGAGCACGCCACTGCACTCCAGCCTGGGGGACAGAGCGAGGCTCCATCTCAAAGAAAAAAAAAAAAACTAAAACAAAAACAAACAAACCAAAAAACAACCCTCAACATCAAAAGGACAAACAACCCAATTAAAAAGTAGGCAAAGGACTAGAATAGACATTTCTCCAAAAGGAGATAAAGAAATGGCCAAGAAGGGCATGCAGAGATGCCCAGCGTCACTTATCATTACTGATGTCAAAATTGCATTGAGAGAGAGCCTCACACCCACGAGGATGGCAAGAAGGATAGTGGAGACAATATTAGCAAGCATTGAGGGGAATGTGGAGAAACTAGAAGTTTTGTCCACTGTTGGTAGGAAGGTAAAATGGCACAGCCACTGTGGGAAATGGCATGCGCCTCACCAAAAACCTAAACGTAGACTTATCATATGATCGCACAATCTCACTCCTGGCTGTGCATCCAAAATAACTAAAAACAGACTCAAAGAAAAACCAGTGCACAAATGCTCACAGTAGCATGATTGACAAGAGCCAAAAAAGTGGACGCAGCCCCAAGGTCCATCCATGAGTGAATGCATAAGTGAAATGCGGTATATCTGCTGATGGAATACTATGCAGCCATGAAAAAGGATAAGGCTCTGACACAGTCTACCGTGTGGATGAACCTTGAAGACATCATGCTCTGTTGAAGAGATCAGACACATAAGACCAACATAATACAGGATTCCATTTATATAAAATGTCCAGAATAGGTGAATCTGTAGGAACAGGAAGTAAATTAGCAGTTACCAGGGGCTGAGGGAGAAACAGATGGAGAGAGGCTGCTTAATGGCTAAGGTGTTTTTTTGGGGGGTGATGAAAATTGTCTGGAACTCCATAGAAGGGGTAGTTGGGAAACATTGTGAATGTAATTGTATTAGTGCATTCTCACAGCACTGTAAAGATACCACCCTAGACAGGGTAATGTATACAGGAAAGAGGTTTAACAGACTCACAGTTCCACATGGCTGGGGAGGTCTCAGGAAATGTACAATCAGGGCGGAAGGAGAAGTGGAAGCAAGACCTTCACAAGGAGGCAGGAAGGACTTTGTGTGAGAAGGAGGAATACCAGACTTTTAAACTATCAACTCTAGTGAGAACTCACTATCAGTAGAACAGCATGGGGGAAGCCGTCCCCAAGATCCAGTCACCTCCCACCAATTCCCTCCCCTGACACGTGGGGATTTCAACTGGAGATGAGATTTGGGTGTGAACACAGTTCCGAGCTATATCAATACTCAACGCCAGTTATGAGAATTTTTTTTTTCTTTTTTTTGAGACAGAGTCTCACTCTGTCGCCCAGGCTGGAGTGCAGTGGTGCGATCTCAGCTCACTGCAAGCTCCAACTCCTGGGTTCACACCATTCTCCTGCCTCAGCCTCCCTCGTAGCTGGGATTACAGGTGCCACCACCACGTCCAGCTAATTTTTTGTGATTTTAGTAGAGACGGGGTTTCACCGTGTTAGCCAGGATGGCCTCGATCTCCTGACCTCGTGATACACCCACCCAGGCCTCCCAAAGTCCTGGGATTACAGGCGTGAGCCACCATGCCCGGCTGATAAGTTTTATATTGTATGTATCTTACCACCTGATAGGGTTTGATGGTGTCCCCACCCAAATCTCTTGTGGTTTATATTGTATGTATTTTACCACGTGATAGGATTTGGCAGTGTCCCCACCCAAATCTCATGTGGTTTACATTGTATGTATTTTACCACCTGATAGGGTTTGATGGTGTCCCCACTCAAATCTCATGTGGTTTATATTGTATGTATTTTAACACCTGATAGGGTTTGATGGTGTCCCCACCCAAATCTCATGTGGTTTATATTGTATGTATTTTACCACGTGATAGGATTTGGCAGTGTCCCCACCCAAATCTCATGTGGTTTACATTGTATGTATTTTAACACCTGATAGGGTTTGATGGTGTCCCCACCCAAATCTCATGTGGTTTACATTGTATGTATTTTACCTCCTGATAGGACTTGGAGGTGTCCCCACCCAAATCTCATGTGGAATTGTAGCTCCCACAATTCCTACATGTTGTGAGAGAGACTCAGTGGGAGACAATTGAATCATGGGGGGGACTTCTCCCATCCTGTTCTCGTGGTGGTGGGTAAGTCTTACAAGATCTGATGGTTTTAATAAGGGGTCTCCACTTTCACTTGGTTCTCATTCTGTCTTGCCTGCCACCATGGAAGATGTGCCTTTTGCCTTCTGCCATGATTGTGAGACCTCCCCAGCCATTTGGAACTGTGAGTCCAGCAAACCTCTTTTTCTTTATAAATTACCCAATCTTGGGTATGTCTGTATCAGCAGCATAAACACGGACTAATACATTTCCATGAAAAAAAGTTTAAAAAATAGATTAAAAGGGGAATATTGAAAATTTCACAGAAAGGAAGAGGACATTGGAGGGTGCAGCTCCTATCACCCCCAGCCCACGTCCAGAGCCCATGAGATTTTCTCGACATGAATTTCTTGCATTCCTCCTTCTCCTATAGCTTTTGACACAGCTGGGGATAATCCTGAATACTTATGCAAGGACCCTGTTTCTGAATGAAGTCACAGGAAAGGTTCCAAGTGAACACGAATTTGGAGGAGCACTCCAACCCAATCCAGGCACTCATAGTACCAGATCTTATGGTTACATAGTCCCTGGGGGTGGTCCACCTGCTTCTAGAACCTCCTGGTTGTGTGCGGTGGCTCACACCTGTAATGCCAGCACTCTGGGTGGCTGATGTGGGCGGATCACTTGAGGTCAGGAGTTCGAGACCAGCCTGGCCAATGTGACGAAACTCCACCTCTACTAAAAATACAAAAATTAGCGTGGTGGTGCACGTGCCTGTAATCCCAGCTACTTGGGAGGCTGAGGCAGGAGAATTACTTGAACCCAGGAGGCAGAAGCTGCAGTGAGCCAAGGTTGTGTCACTGTACTCCAACCTGGGCAACAGAGTGAGACTCCATCTCCAATAAATAAATAAATATCACATCTGTCATCCGAGCACTTTTGGAAGGCCGAGGCGGGCAGATCACAAGGTCAGGAGTTCGAGATCCATCTGGCCAACACAGTGAAACCCCGTCTCTACTAAAAAAAAATACAAAAAAAAATAGCCGGGTGTGGCGGTGGACGCCGGTAATCCCAGCTACTTGGGAGGCTGAGGCAGGAGAATGGCGTGAACCCAGGAGGCGGAGGTTGCAGTGAGCCGAGATTGTGCCACTGCACTCCAGCCCGGCTGACAGAGCGAGACTCCGTCTCAAAATAAAAAATAACATAACATTAAATAAATAAATAAATAAATAAATAAATAAATAAATAAATAGAATCTCCAGTCCTTGGGCTCAGAGTTATTTGTACACACAAGTGCAGGGAGAGTTTCGGTTTCCCGGTTGGGTCTTCCTTTAACCTAAAGCTCTTCTGAAAAGCAAGTGATCTTATTCTCCTAAGACATACGATGCTACAGAACGTCTCTGAAAGGGGTCATGTTTCGCCCGTTACAGCTGCTGAATTATTCACAAGTGGGTCAGAGTCTCCCGTCTCCTCATTGTGAGAGGTGGGATTGAGGGGGCCAGGGATGGGGGGCTCACGGTACTTACCTTTGTGATGGGGAGAGATTAATTGCAGCATAGCCCGAATCTTGTGATGTTGAATTGTCTTCCCTGAGAGGTTTTTGATGCCTATTTTATTTTATTATTTATTATTTATTTTTATTTTTTATTTTTTTTGTTTTATTTTATTTATTTATTTTTTTTGAGACGGAGTCTCGCTCTGTCACTCAGGCTGGAGGGCAGTGGCATGATCTTGACTCACTGCAACCTCCACCTCCCGGGTTCAAGTGATTCTCCTACCTCAGCCTCCCGAGTAGCTGGGATGACAGGCACCCACCACCACGCCCGGTTAATTTTTGTATTTTTAGTAGAGACAGGGTTTCACCGTGTAGGCCAGGCTGGTCTCGAACTCCTGACTTTGTGATCCACCTGCCTTAGTCACCCAAAGTGCTGGGATGACAGGCATGAGCCACCATGTCCTGCATTTTTTATTTTTATTTTTATTTTTGCTTATTTATTTGAGACGAGTCTCATTCTGTCTCCCAGGCTGGAGTGCAGTGGTGTGATCTCGGCTCACTGCAACCTTCACCTCCCGGGTTCAAGTGATTCTCCTGCCTCAGCCTCCCAAGTAGCTGGAACTACAGATGCCTGCCACCACACCCAGCTAATTTTTGTGTTTTTAGCAGAGACGAGGTTTTGCCGTGTTGGCCAGGCTGGTCTCGAACTCCTGACCTCAAGTGATCCACCCGCCTTGATCTCTCAAAGTGCTGGGATTACAGGCGTGAGCTACTGAGCCCGGTGGGTGGTGCCTATTATAGAAATCAACCCATAGAAACTTTAGTGTGTCCATTTGGTCTTGTTCTTTTATTTTATTTTATTTAGATTTTATTTTATTAACATTTTACTTACTGTATTACTTTATTTATGTTTGATTGTATTCGTATTTTATTTCATTATTTACTTTGATTTTTATTTCATTCTATTTTGTTTGAGACAGGGTCTTACTCTGTCACCCAGGCTGGCGTACTGCGGCTCAATCACAGCTCACTGCGGCCTCAAATTCCTGGGGTCAAGCAATCCTCCCATCTCAGCCTCCTGAGTAGCTGGGATTACAGGCACTCACCCTCACCACTCCTGACTAATTTTATAATAATTTTAACATTTTGGTTTCTCTGTGGTTCCCAGGCTGGTCTCGAACTCCCCGGCTCAAGCAATCCTCCTGCCTCGGGCCTCCCACAGTGCTGGGATTACAGGTGTGAGCCACTGTGCCTGGCTAATTTTTTTTTTTTCTTTCAGATAGAGATGGGATCTCACTATGTTGTCCAGGCTTGACTTTGTCCTTTTAAATAGCCGAACGGGCTATTTAGTGTGGCGGTGACGCCTGGTTCCATAGCAGGGATGTTGGTGTGGAATCAAAATCGGGATATCACATCGTTACTTTAAGATGGTGTGAAACGTGCTTGTAAACAGAGACAGGGGGTTGGCCCCTTATCCATCTGTGTCTGCAAATCATCCTGGTAGGGACTGTACCTTTTGCCCATCTTTCACGGCCAAGGAATCCACCTGGTCCCTGGGTGGATATAGGCTCCTATTTCCGACGCTGGAGGCTACCACTCCCCGTGACTGTGGAACTCACCCTCACTGCACCTGCCTCTGCTTCTGATCTGAACTCCGGGCTGATCTGGCTTCGACAGAACCGCCTGCTACAGCCCATTCCCATTCAATCCATTACACGGCTCCACTCCACCAAACTCCTCATCTCCCTGACTTCTAATTTGACAGTGACAAAGAGCTCCGCGGTGATTTTCAATTTCATAATTTTAATCTGTCAAGCCTGACATTTAATTACTGCCCTCCTCACCTTGCAGCCACGTGCGAGGGCTGTTGTGCGTTCTCCTTTAGAATATATATATATAAATATATATTTTTTTCCCCCTTCCACCCCCGTGGAGGAGTAGACTAATAAATAAATATATGCGTAACTGCCAGGTACAAGACAATGTGCCCGGGATGGTCTATTAGCCCCAAATCTAGACAGATGAGGTTAATCCTATTTCCAAGAGCTGCTTTATTGTATTAGGAGTGATTAAGCACGGCCTCAGCCCCTGGATGAGACATCCACTGGAAATAATATAAAACAAGGAGACCTTGTCCGTGCATTTTCATGTGAGCCATTAGCAAAGCACACACGACGGTTGTGAGAACCTTAGGGGAACCCTGAGATGCTGCCCTGCTGGTTGTGGGGTTTGCAAACAGAGCAAGAGAGGCAGGGATTGCTAAGAGAGGGCTCTGGGAAGCTGGCGTAGGAAGGGTGTCTGGGACAGCTGGGGCCATTCCTTGGGCATCTATGGGAAGAAAATGTCTGAATAGCAGGTGTAACAGGCTCATCGTAATTAGGTGACCTGTGTGTTGAGACCCTCCACGTTGATTTAGGCCCAAGCTGACTTCTTTTTCTTTTGAGACAGACTCTCACTCTGTCGCCCAGGCTGGAGGGCAGTGGCACAATCTCGGCTCACTGCAACCTCTGCCTTCCGGGTTGAAACGATTCTCCTGCCTCAGCCTCCCGAGTAGCTGAGATGACAGGCACCTGCCACCTCGCCTGGCTAATCTTTGTATTTTTAGTAGAGACGGGGTTTCACCATGTTGGCCAGGCTGGTATCGAACTCCTGACCTCACGTAATCTGCCCACCTCAGCCTCCCAAAGTGTTGGGATGACGGGCATGAGTCATTGGCACCTGGTCCTTATCTCATTATGTTTCAATTTTTTTTTTTTTTTTTTTTTTTGAGACAGAGTCTCACTCTGTCACCCAGGCTGGAGAGCAGTGGCATGATCTAGGCTCACTGCAACCTCCGTCTCCCAGTTTGAAGCGATTCTCCTACTTCAGCCTCGAGTGTCTGGGACCACAGTTGCCCGCCAACACACCCGGCTAATTTTTGTATTTTTCGTAGAGATGGGGTTTCGCCATGTTGGCCAGGCTGGTCTCGAACTCCCGAACGTAAGGGATCCACCTACTTCATCCTCCCAAAGCCTTCTTTTTGAGTTTGAAAATCAGTCTCAGAGGCTAGAATGCGATTTTCTGAAATGTCCGTTTCCAGTCATTCATTCATTGACTCCTTCATTCATTCGTTTCATAAGTGAGTGTTGGTGGCCGGGCGCGGTGGCTCAGGCCTGTCATGCCAGCACTTTGGGAGGTCGAGGCGGGAGGATCATGAGGTCAAGAGAAGGAGACCATCCTGGCCAACATGGTGAAGCCCCGTCTCTACTAAAAATACAAAACATTAGCCGGGCGAGGTGGCGGGCACCTGTCATCCCAGCTACTCGGGAGGCTGAGGCAGGAGAATCGCTGGAACCCGGGATGCAGAGGTTGCAGTGAGCTGAGATCGCACCACTGCACTCCAGCCTGGGCAACACAGCAAGACTCCGTCTCAATATATATATAAATAAATAAAAGGAGTGTTTGCAGAAAATCCATCAAAAGGCACATGAGAGGACACCCCGCTCGTGTCCCTGGGGTCCTGTTTACACACCCTGGAAAACAGGGAAGAGTGTGTGATTTAAGGAGGAAGGGGTATCTCGTTCAGGAGCCCCGGAGAGAGAACAGCCCAGGGCTTGGGTCGCTGTGGCCGGGGAAGGCAGTGCCGGGACTGTGGTGGCAACGACAAGGGCGTCTGCCAGGTGGTGGAGGAAATGCAAAGTGGGAGGCAGGTGCATTCTGGTAACGCAGACAGCCAGATCTCCTGAGGACAGAAAGCAGGGCTGGAGGTGCCTAGTCCTTGGATAGGTGTGGCTGTGGAAGGCAGTGCTGGGGCTGCAGTGGCAACGATAAGGGCGTCTGCCAGGTGGTGGAGCAAATGCAAAGTGGGAGGCAGGTGCATTCTGGAAACGCAGACAGCCGGATCTCCTGAGGAAAGAAAGCAGGGCTGGAGGTGCCTAGTCCTTGGATATGTGTGGTTGTGGAAGGCGGTGCTGGGATTGTGGTGGCAACGACAAGGGCGTCTGCCAGGTGGTGGAGGAAATGCAAAGTAGGAGGCAGGTGCATTCTGCAAACGCAGACAGCCGGATCTCCTGAGGACAGAAAGCAGGGTTGGAGGTGCCTAGTCCTTGGACAGGTGTGGCTGTGGAAGGCAGTGCTGGGGCTGCGGTGGCAAAGATGAGAGCATCTACCAGGTGGAAGAGGAAGCAGAAGGTTAGAGTCAGGTGCATTCTGCAAACACAGGAAGCTGGATCTCCTGAAAACAGAAGCCAGGGTCACAGGTATCACGGTGCATCTTGCTCGTCTTTCTCAGCATCTTTTTTTCTTTTTAACTTTTGATTATTTCTTATACTTTAAGTTCTGGGTACATGTGCAGAACGTGCAGGTTTGTGACACAGGTATACATGTGCCATGTTGGTTTGCTGCACCCATCAACCTGTCATCTACATTAGGTATTTCTCCTAATGCTCTCCCTCCCCCTGCCCCACAACCCCTACGGGCCCCGGTGTGTGATGTTCCCCTCCCTGTGTCCATGTGTTCTCATTGTTCACCTCCCACTGATGAGTGAGAACATGCGGTGTTTGGTTTTCTGTTCTTGTGTGAGTTTGCTGAGAATGATGGTTTCCAGCTTCATCCATGTCCCTGCAAAGGTCATGAACTCATCCTTTTTCATGGCTGCATAGTATTCCATGGTGTCTATGTGCCATGTTTTCTTCATCCAGTCTCATTGATGGACATTTGGGTTGGTTCCAAGTCTAGGTTTTAAGCCCCACATGCATTAGGTATGTATCTTAATGCTCTCCCTCCCCTAGCCCTCACCCCCCGACAGGCCCTGGTGTGTGACATTCCCCTCCCTGTGTCCGTGTGTTTTCATTGTTCAACTTCCACTTATGAGTGAGAACATTTGGAGTTTGATTTTCTGTTCCTGTGTGAGTTTGCTGAGAATTATAGTTTCCAGCTACACCCATGTCCCTGCAAAGGACATAAGCTCATCCTTTTTCATGGCTGCATAGTATTCCATGGTGTCTATGTGCCACATTTTCTTTATCCAGTCTGTCACTGATGGACATTTGGGTTGGTTCCAAGTCTAGGTTTTAAGCCCCACATGCGTTAGGTATGTGTCCTAATGCTCTCCCTCCCCTAGCCCTCACCCCCCGACAGGCCCTGGTGTGTGACGTTCCCCTCCCTGTGTCCGTGTGTTTTCATTGTTCAACTTCCACTTATGAGTGAGAACATGCGGTGTTTGGTTTTCTGTTCCTGTGTGAGTTTGCTGAGAATTATAGTTTCCAGCTACACCCATGTCCCTGCAAAGGACATGAACTCATCCTTTTTCATGGCCGCATAGTATTCCATGGTGTCTATGTGCCACATTTTCTTTATCCAGTCTGTCACTGATGGACATTTGGGTTGGTTCCAAGTCTAGGTTTTAAGCCCCACATGCGTTAGGTATGTGTCCTAATGCTCTCCCTCCCCTAGCCCTCACCCCCCGACAGGCCCTGGTGTGTGACGTTCCCCTCCCTGTGTCTGTGTGTTTTCATTGTTCAACTTCCACTTATGAGTGAGAACATGCGGTGTTTAGTTTTCTGTTCCTGTATTAGTTGACTGAGAATTATAGTTTCCAACTTCACCCATGTCCCTGCAAAGGACATGAACTCATCCTTTTTTATGGCTGCATAGTATTCCATGGTGTCTATGTGCCACATTTTCTTCATCCAGTCTCATTGAAGGACATTTGGGTTGGTTCACAATAGCAAAGTCTCAGCATCTTATGCAGGTGTGCGTCTATGCCCTTTTTGATGACTAGATGGGAACAGAGGTGGGTCCTTCATTCCCTATTTTCCTCGCCGGGACTAGCCCAGAGATGGGTGACAGGGAGCCACCGTAGCGAGTACATTGTGTCAGGAAGGACGCTTCCCACTTCTATGACACCCTAGACCCCTAGTACCCTGGGAGCTGCTGACACACCCAGCCCTGATGCCCACCCACCTCCAGACTTTGGTTTACTGGGGTGATCTGTTCTCTTTCTGCTTGAGATGGTGAGAGTGGGTTTCGGTCCTAACTTTAGCAGGAGTGGTACAGGTAATTTAGGGAGAGGTCCTCCAGAGTGGACGGGGGTTTACCCGACAGAGATGAGAGGCGTTGTGACTCCCAGAGGAACCGAACGCAATTCAAGACCTTCCTGAATCAGGGTCTGAGGGAGTGAAGGAGGGAAGGGGGACGAATTATGTATAACGTGGGAATGGACCACACACAACCACACACTTCTCCCAGGCCTGAGGGAGTGGAGGAGGGAAGGGACAACCACACACTTCTCCCAGGCCTGAGGGAGTGGAGGAGGGAAGGGATGACCACAGACTTGTCAGGAACAATTGATAGGAGAATATGGAACCCTGTTCCAAAGGAAAATACAGGATTTAATTCCAAAAGTTTCTTGTCACGTTTTCATCAGCTGATCAATACATAACCTTATTGAATGTGAATTTCTGTTGAAAGAAAGCCTATTTCACAGATATTGTTGATACTTTAACAATGAACTCACAGCCAATCACGCTATAGCTCATACTGCACAAAACTTGTCTAAAACACGTATTTTCTCTATAAGGTACATCACAGCCTTCTTGCACTATGCAATGCTAGACAGTACAACAAACACAGCAATGCAAAAAAAAAAAAATAAAGTGACACTAAATAAACCACAAAAAGGCCCTTGTTTACAGTATGAATGGAACACAAAGAAAGGGCGTCCCTTTGCTCAGCCTCATCTGCACATGTCGACAAACAAAGGCAAAAGTGTCACGGTATTGAATTTGGGGTTACCAAAACATTTTAGTGAGTAGGTGATTTTTGTTTTGTTTTGTTTGGAGACACAGTCACGCTCTGTCACCCAGGCTGGAGTGCAGTGGCGCGATCTTGGCTCACTGCAGCCTCCACCCCACAGGTTCAAGTGATTCTTTTGCCTCAGCCTCCTGAGTAGCTGGGATGACAGGTGCACACCACCACACCCGGCTAATTTTGTATTTTTAGTAGAGACGGGGTTTCTCCATGTTGGTCAGGCTGGTCTCGAACTCCTGACCTCAGGTGATTCACCCGTCTCTGCCTCTCAAAGTGCTGAAATCACAGGTGTGAGCCACCGCACCTGGCTGTGAGTAGGTGATTTTGTAAATACAGAATCTCCCAACCATGAGAATTGACTGTTTTTTAATCTCCTTATTTACAGACTTTGTTTCATTATATTTTTAGGTGTGTGTGTCTTCAAAGCAGCACGTACTTTTATTTAAATGTGCACTGACAGTCTCTGCATTTTAATTGAAGCATTTAGGTGATTTACGTTTAATGGAATCGTGGAGGTCTTGGAGGTTCAGTCCAACATTATAGTCTGGCAAAATAAATAAACAAGCAAGAAGAACCCTGCTGAAAGATGGAGTGAAAGAAGTGGGGTTTAGGAACTGGGTATTTGATGGGCACTGAAGGTAGGTTCTTGTTGAAAGGAAGGATTTCAGTGTGTGTGTGTGTGTACACGACTGCATGTGTACGTAAGATGTGTGATGATGTGTTTGCATGCATGCACCTGCACTTGTAAGCGCTGTGAGCATGGACATGTGTGTGCATGTGTGAGAGGTGTGTGTGTTTGTGTGTGTAAGAGAGACGTACATGTGTATGTGTGCTCATGCATGTGCGTGTGAGTCTCTGTGTCTGTTTAATGAGCACGGACAGTGATGCAATCTCAGACCACACTCAAGGTGGTCCCCTTGCATCCTGAGATGGTCAGGTATCATCTGGTAAAAGGGTCATGGTAGCAGTAAATTAGATTCATGCTACAGGTGAGCAGCTGATGCAGAGTGGTGATGGGAACACGTCTACAGTCCTCTGTATTGGGGGAAGGAAGGACGGTGCCTCTAGAGATACTCAGCCCAAAAAAATAACAACCTCCCAGGCAAGAGGGAACTAGGCAAGAATGTGATGACGCACGCCTTCCAATACGTAAAAGTCTACCATGAGAAAATCTGATTCTCTCTGCTCTTAATACACCAAAGCACGAGGTAAACCGTGACGCACTCCGGGAGACCAATTTCAGGTTAATATGGAAGAAGTGACGTCTCAGTGCCAAGGTTGTGTGAGGGTAAAGTGGCTTTTCATGAGAAGCCGAGTTTCCTTCCGCTGGACATCCCTAAGCGTCCCCTGGAGTCCCACCCGGAGAAAACCAAAGGCAGGTTCCAACCAAGGGTCAGATGCTGTGGGCTTCAAAACCCTGCATGTCCCTGGTAAGTCTTGGAGTCCGTAAGACGTCAGGGGGCTGCCGCCTGGGCCAGCTTCCTCTCTGCCTGTCCAAGGATGCCAAATGAATCACTCCAACATGGAAAATGCATCTTTGCATCAGTGTGGGCCACAGAACATCTCCAGTGGAAAGAAAAACCTCATCATCCCAGGCAGGGACTTGGCACACACACCCTACCGTGAATGTTTGGACAATATTGTCTTAACCTCCATTCCCACGTTATACATAACTCGTCCCCAGTGGACATAAAACCGTTCGTAACAATGCAAAAAATGCTTATTCTCGTAGCCCAATTGCAGTCAAAAAAAAAAAAAAAAAGTATCCTGAAAGATTGAATTTTCTTTTCTTATGATACATTCAGAAGTGCGGTCCAGAATAATCAAGCCGTATTATTTTCCATAAACGTCTGCATTTTTTTTTTTTTCTGGGAAAACCCCAAGGGTCCTCTACGCTGAATGCAAAGCTGGGTCTAGCTTGAGATTTGGCAAAAAGCCGTTTAACGCAGAAAGGGCCAAGCGGCAGGGGATCCTCAGGTCCCACCACAAATGGCTCAGCGCAATTTAGAGGACGAGAGGGAAGCCTTTTGTAATTTCAATGAAGGATTAAGAAAATGTAATAGCAATTGCCAGGTGGGAAAAATATTCTTTTTTTTTTTTTTTTGTTCTTTCAAAAATCAGTCAAGAGGAGTTTAGAAACGAGAAGAGATTGGAGGGAGAAGGGTTGTTTATTTAATTTTTGTTTCGTTTGGCCTTTAAGAGGGATTCTCACTGTGTCGCCCAGGCTGGAGTGCAACCTTGGCTCGCTGCAACCTCTGCCTCCCAGGCTCAGGTGATTCTCCTGCCTCAGCCTCCCGAGTAGCTGGGATTACAGGCACCCGCCACCATACCCAGCTAATGTTCATTGTTTCAGTAGAGACGGAGTTTCACCGTGTTGGCCAGGCTGGTTTCGAACTCCTGACCTCAAGTGATCCACCTGTCTCGGCCTCCCAAAGTGCTGGGATTACTGGCCTGAGCCACCGTGCCTGGCCTTACTTAATTTTTTATTTTATTTTATTTTATTATTTTATTTGGTTCTATTATACTTTAAGTTCTAGGGTGCACGTGCACAACGTGCAGGTTTGTTACATACGTATCCATGTGCCATGTTGGTGTATCCTGAGCTTGCAGCACACTGGTCTTTGGGGGCACATAGTCATCATAAGGAATAATTTTTAAAGTTTTTTTTTTTTAATTTATCAATAATGATGGGTACATAATAGTTGTATATATTTATGGGATTTGTGTGCTTTTTTTTTTTTTTTTTTTTGAGACAGAGTCTCACTCTGTTGCCCAGGCTGGAGTGCAGTGGCACGATCTTGGCTCACGGCAACCTCCGCCTCCCGGGTTCAACCGATTCTCCTGCCTCAGCCTCCTGAGTAGCTGGGATTATAGGCGCCTGCCACTGCGCCCAGCTAATTTTTATATTTTTAGTAGAGACAGGGTTTCACCATCTTGGCCAGGCTGGTTTTGAACTCCTGACCTTGTGATCCACCTGTCTCAGCCTCCCAAAGTGCTGGGATTAGAGGTTTGAGCCACTGCACCCAGCCACATGTGCTGTTTTGACACAAGCATACAATGTATCATGATCAAACCACCATAACTGGGATATTTACCATGTCAAGCATTTATCATTTCATTGTGTGAGAAGCATTTATCATTTTATTTCATGACGTCAATTCCACTGTTTTCGTTATCGTAAAACATACAATCAGTTGTCGTTAAGTAGAGTCATCTTATTGTGTGCTACCAAATAAGAGATCCTTGTTATTCTACCTAACCTCATTTTTAATTTTTTAAAATTATACTTGGAGTTCTGGGGTACAGGTGCAGAAAGTGCAGGTTGGTTACACAGGTGTACACGTGCCACAGGGGTTCGCTGCACCCATCAGCCCATCATCTACATTAGGTATTTCTCCTAATGCTCTCCCTCCCCCTGCCCCACAACCTCTACAAGCTCTGGTGTGTGATGTTCCCCTCCCTGTGTCCATGTGTTCTCATTGTTCAGCTCCCACTTATGAGTGAGAACATGCGGTGTTTGGTTTTCTGTTCCTGTGTGAGTTTGCTGAGAAGGATGGTTTCCAGCTTCATCCATGTCCCTGCAAAGGACAGGAACTCATCCTTTTTCATGGCTGCATAGTATTCCATGGTGTCTATGTGCCACATTTTCTTCATCCAGTCTATCATCGATGGGCATTTGGGTTGGTTCCAAGTCTAGGTTTTAAGCCCCACATGCATTAGGTATGTGTCTTAACGCTCTCCCTCCCCTAGCCCCCACCCCCCGACAGGCCCCGGTGTGTGATGTTCCCCTCCCTGTGTCCGTGTGTTCTCATTGTTCACCTCCCACTTATGAGTGAGAACATGCGGTGTTTGGTTTTCTGTTCTTGTGTGAGTTTGCTGAGAAGGATGGTTTCCAGCTTCACTCATGTCCCTCCAAAGGACAGGAACTCATCCTTTTTCATGGCTGCGTAGTATTCCATGGTGTCTGTGCCACATTTTCTTCATCCAGTCTATCATCGATGGACATTTGGGTTGGTTCCAAGTCTAGGTTTTAAGCCCCACATGCATTAGGTATGTGTCTTAATGCTCTCCCTCCCCTAGCCCCCACCCCCCGACAGGCCCCGGTGTGTGATGTTCCCCTCCCTGTGTCCATGTGTTCTCATTGTTCACCTCCCACTGATGAGTGAGAACATGCGGTGTTTGGTTTTCTGTTCTTGTGTGAGTTTGCTGAGAAGGATGGTTTCCAGCTTCATCCACGTCCCTGCAAAGGACAGGAACTCATCCTTTTTCATGGCTGCGTAGTATTCCATGCCCTGTGTGTGCCACATTTTCTTTATCCAGTCAATCATAGCAGTGTATATAGATATGGGGTATAAGGATATTTTTGTCCCCATTACCATCTCTACTATTTCCTTCCTCCCTGCTCCTGTTCTCAGCCTTCGGTCACCATCCTCCTCCTCTCCCTGTCCCTGAGTTTAATTTTTTTGTTTAATTTTTAGCTCCCACACACGCGTGAGAACATGAAAAATGTGTCTCTCTGTGCCTGCTTATTTCACTGAACATAGTGACCTCCTCTTCCATCCATGTTGCAAATGACAGGATCTCATTATTTTTTTAGATGGAGTTTTGCTGTTGTTGCTTGGGCTGGAGTGCAACGGCTCAATCTGAGCTCACCGCAGCCTCCACCTCCCGAGTTCAAGCAACTCTCCTGCCTCAGCCTCCCGAGTAACTGGGATTACTGGCACCCACCACAGTGCCTAATTTCATCTTTTTTTTTTTTTTTTTTTTTTAGTAGAGATGGGGTTTCTACATGTTGGTCAGGCTGGTCTCGAACTCCCAACCTCAAGTGATCCGCCTGCCTCAGCCTCCCAAAGTGCTGAGATAACAGGTGTGAGCCACCACACCTGGCCAGGATCTCATTCTTTTTTTTTTTTTTTTTCAGCTGAATACTATTTCCTTGTGATTGACAACTAAGAATTGTATATATTTCTAGGGCAGCATGCAATGTTTTAATATATGCATATGTTATGGAATGATTAGATCACGTTCCTTAACCAATGCATCACCTCACATCACGTATCCTTTTTGGGAAGTGAGAGCATTTAAAATCGACTCATTCAGCAATTTCGAAAGACATCATATGTTATTATTAACTAGGAGAATGAGAAAGAAGAAACGGACGAGAAGATTTCAGGGAAGCAGCAAACATAGCTGAAACTAACATCATTGACAGATTATCAGAAACTACGACTCTGGCCAGGCGTGTTAGCCCACGTCTGTAATCCCAGCACTTCAGGAGGCTGAGGTGGGTGGATCACCTGAGGTCAGGAGTTCAAGACCAGCCTGGCCAACATGGTGAAACCTCATCTCTACTAAAAATACAAAAATTAGCTGCACATGATCATGCACACCTGTAGTCCCAGCTACTCAGCAGGCTGAGGCAGGAGAATTCGCTTGAAGCCGGGAGGTGGAGGTTGCAGTGAGCAGAGATCACGCCACTGCACTCCAGCCTGGGCAACAGAGTGAGACTCCATCTCAAAAAAAAAAAAAAATAGAAACTGCAAGTTTAAACAAAACGACTTACTGTATAACCAATTTTACCATAGGCCATTGATATAAACAAGAGTTAAATTCCTACAGCATACAATAAGTCCTTTTGCTTATAGTTGCTGCTTTCAAGAACTTATTTGTGATATTAAGTGAGAAGTTACTGTATATGGAAATTATGTATTTATTATACCTTTTGTATACATATTATATATTGTGTATATCCATATGTCTTTAAATAAATGTATATACATGTTTCTGTATCTAACAATGTCTATTATATGTATTTTATACATATGTCTATATCTATTTAAATATACATATGTATCCTTTAGGTTGGTGCAAAAGTTAATGGCCAAAAACTCAAGTTACTTTTGCACTAGCTTAATATTTATATATAATTTTTATTGAGGTTTTTTGGTGATATTAAGTGAGAAGTTACTGTATATGGTAATTGTATATTTATTATACCTTTTGCATACATATTATATATTGTGTATATCCACATGTCTAAGTAAATGTATATATATGTT
The DNA here is from genome assembly GCF_043159975.1 of Macaca nemestrina. Classification (NCBI taxonomy): domain Eukaryota; kingdom Metazoa; phylum Chordata; class Mammalia; order Primates; family Cercopithecidae; genus Macaca; species Macaca nemestrina. Next base: position 631,326 of record NC_092146.1, read on the forward strand.
TCTGTATCTAATGATGTCTATTACATGTATTTTATACATGTGTGTATGAGTATCTATTTAAATACACATATGTATCAATTAGGTTGGTGCAAAAGTTAGTGGCAAAAACTGAAATTACTTTTGCACTGGCCTAATATTTATACATAATTTTTGTTTAGGTTTTTTGTGATGTTAAGTGAGAAGTTACTGTATATGGAAATTATGTATTTATTATACCTTTTGTATACATATTATATATTGTGTATATCCATATGTCTTTAAGTAAATGTATATATATGTTTCTGTATCTAATGTCTATTACATGTATTTTATACGTGTGTGTATCTATTTAAATATACATATGTATCCATTAGGTTGGTGCAAAAGTTAATGGCAAAAACTCAAATTACTTTCCACTGACCTAATATTTATATATAATTTTTATTTAGGTTTTTTTGTGATATTAAGTGAGAAATTACTGTATATGGAAATTCTATATTTATTATACCTTCTTATATATTGTATATTGTGTATATCCATATGTCTTTAAATAAATGTATATATATGTTTCTGTATCTAATGATGTCTATTACATGTATTTTATACGTGTGTGTATCTATTTAAATATACATATGTATCCTTTAGGTTGGTGCAAAAGTTAATGGCAAAAACTCAAATTACTTTTGCACTGACCTAATATTTATATATAATTTTTATTTAGTTTTTTTGTGATATTAAGTGAGAAATTACTGTATATGGAAATTCTATATTTATTATACCTTCTTATATATTGTATATTGTGTATATCCATATGTCTTTAAATAAATGTATATATATGTTTCTGTATCTAACAATGTCTATTACATGTATTTTATATATGTCTGTATCTATTTAAATATACATATGTATCCATTAGGTTGGTACAAAAGTTAATGGCAAAAACTCAAATTACTTTTTCACTGACCTAATATTTATATACATTTTTATTTAGGTTTTAATTCTATTGATACAGATTTTATTATATTGATCATTGATATAGATTTCCTGTATTTACAGACATCGCCATGTACACATATATCTTTTAGATTCGTATATGTATATTATAGACATACGTATGCTTTTCTATGTACATGCATATCTTTTTACACACATCTCTGGAAATACGCTTCTTTTAACATTAAGTGAGCAGATGATGAAAAAAAAACTGTTTAAAAAGAAACCTGAGCCACTTTTTTTTTTTTCTTCTTCTTCCTTCTGAGTTGGACTACACGTGTTTCAGTAACAGGGTGCTTTGAAAAAAAGATATTTTTGAAAAGTTGCGGTTCGTCTGGCTTGTATGAAAGATGAACATTGGAGGGAAGTGACATATTTTCCTTAGAATGCCTCCCTCAGCAACTTCTCCTTGGGAGATGTTTAGTAGGTGTTATGGGAGAGACAGCAAGAGCACCTCGGCCGAGTGATTATTTCGGTGTGTTTATGCAGGCTGCTCATTTTAAATAACTAGAGTTCATACCGACCTGCCCGAGGAGGAAGAAGGAACGGTTTGTCATTCCATAGGCTTTCCCTGGGGCTGTCTGCATTTTTAAAATACAAGTCTAACCAAGATCTCCAAGAGGCATCTGAAAAATGTTTTTATGTGGAGAAACCATTCATTGCTCCCTGGTTGGATAACTCAAAAATAGATGAGGGACTTTCTGAAGCTTTGCCAGAAAATCCCTCTTGGGCTAAAACTAACATGCAGTGGAGAAAAGAATAGGCACAAGCATACAATCCTGAAAGGTAAGCATACAATACTGAAAGAGAGGCTTCAGCCTGACATGATCACGTTCCTCTTAAGAACTGCCTGGTTATCATAATACGAAAGTCCTATTTCTGGTAACTTTTAGAAACCCATTGGGATGATGGGGATACTGAGAACTGTTGTGGTCATTCTCCAAGCTGAGATTCGGTGCATCTCCCATCAGAATCTCATTTACAAAGAGCTCACCCTGCTGTTTTTGGCAACCAAGTGGGATCCTTTGTGTTTATTTTTCTTAAATCAGCTTTTGCTAAAGAGAGCTAGGCCAGTCCCTACGTTACCAAAACAGGAATAGTTTCATACCACAATGCCTTTCCTGCAGGGTTTCATCCTGAAGCAGGAGACTCACTGCTTCTTTTGACCTTTCAGCTGTCTGGCCTGAGGTGACTTTATTTTAATGCTGCGTAAGAGTCAGTCTTGGCCGTTTTTAGGAATCAGAAACCAAGAATGAGAATTTGAATGCAGAGAAAAATGTGACGCAGGAAATATGTTCGTCTGTTACGTGTATTTTAAAAGTTGAAAAATGAAGTGCTTTGCACAAAAAAATGTAAAATATATATACTATATATAAAATATATATAATATATACAATCATATATTATCTATTATATATCATATATAAAAATATATGATCTATATCTCATATAAAAATATATGATCTATATCTCATATATAAAATATATGATTTATATCTCATATATAAAATATATATGATATATTTATATAATATATAATTAATATATTTATATAATATAAATATAATATATATAAAATATATGATATATATCATATATAAAATATATGAATATATATGAATATGTGGATATATAATATATAAATATATGAATATATATAAAAATATATATGATATATAATGTATATATCATATAAAATATATATGAATATATGAATATATAATATATAAATAGATGAAAATATAAAAAATATATATGATATATTCATATATATAAAATATATGAATATATAATATATAAATATATGAATACATAAAAAATATATGATATATATCATATATTATATATAAATATATATGAATATGTGAATATATGTGTTATATATGAATATATGTAAAATATATATGATATAGAATATATAATATATAGAATATATATCTCAAAGAGGCAAAAATGGTAGTTTTATTTTCCTGTCAAGCTGCTGTTTCTACAGAGTTATAAGCCATTCTAAGGAAACGAGGAGAATTCTTAAAATCATCATCGTAAACGGACCCGGTGTCTTTTCTGGAACTCAAAACCCAGCGAAGCTGAGAAACCAATTGAGCCGTTGGGACGTTCGTACTTGGTTTCACTTTTGCTGATGATATCACCGGAACCCCTTTCATACTTAACAAATTATGCAAGGTGACTGGTGTTCAGTCTTGATTAGATCATGTAAGAATGAGAAAAACAGGCAAAGTCATGTTTCTGGCAAGCTATAGGATTTCCAGCGTGCGCCCACGTTGACCCCAGTTCGTTCCTTGTGGGATGAAGTTTTTCACCGTCTCTCCCTGTATGTCTTTCCTGTGGATTTTTTTTCCCCCCAATTCTACTCTACTGAAATCTCTCTCCCTGGCTTCCAGATACCTTAGGCTTTTCCAAGTAATTTTATATTTTGGACAGGTGAGGTTAGAACTTCTCAAGCCCAGCTGAAAAATTCGCCATCTGGATTTGTCTTTTCTTTACGCGGGTCCAGGACGAGTGTGTCTCTGAAATGTTTGTACTATGATTAAACATCAGTTTTACGTATTTAAACCACCTCCAAGGGTATATTCAGTTTTCCTTTTTTTGAAACGGGGTCTTACTCTTGCGGCCCAGGCTGGAGCAGCGCCGTGGGGGGTGATCTCGGCTCACCACAACCTCCGCCTCCCGGGTTCAAGCAATTCTTGTGTCTCAGCTTCCAGAGTGGCTGAGATGACAGGCACGCACCATCCAGCTAATTTTTGTATTTTTAGTAGAGACGGGGTCTCACCGTGTTGGCCAGGCTGGTCTGGAACTGCTGACCTCAGGGGATCCGCCCGCCTCGGCCTCCCAATGTGTTGGGATTACAGGCATGAGTCACCAGGCTGGTCTCGAACCCCTGACCTCAAGGGATCTGCCCACCTCGGCCTCCCAATGTGTTGGGATGACAGGCATGAGCCACCACGCCTGGCTAATTTTTGTATTTTTAGTAGAGACGGGATTTCACCGTGTTGGCCAGGCTGGTCTCGAACTCCTGACTTCAAGTGATCTGCCCGCCTCAGTCTTCCCAAAGTGCTGGGATGACAGGTGTGAGCCACCGCGCCCGGCCTAATTTTTGTTTTTGTAGCTATCACCACCTGAATATTGGCTTTGGTTTGATCACTTTTTCTGTCCCCTCTTCATTAGAGCAGGCTCGTTTTGATGGAGCATGGAGATGGAGGAACGTAGGCCTTTCTTATATCCTACCTCCACGTCTCCACTCAGCCACCCCAATTTTGCCTGTTTGTTTTGTGCTTTGAGACAGAGTCTCGCTCTGTCACCAGGCTGGAGTGCAGTGGTGCAATCTTGGCTCACCGCAACCTCCGCCTCCCGGGTTCAAGCAATTCTTATGTCTCAGCTTCCAGAGTGGCTGGGACGACAGGCACCTGGCACCACCCGGCTAATTTTTGTATTTTTAGTAGAGACGGGATTTCACCATGTTGGCCAGGCTGGTCTGGAACTCCTGACCTCAAGAGATCCGCCCACCTCGGCCTCCCAATGTGTTGGGATGACAGGCATGAGCCGCCAAGCCTGGCTAATCTTTGTATTTTTAGTAGACACGGGCTTTGGCCATGTTGACCAGGTTGGTCTCAAACTCTTGACCTCGTGATCTGCCCGTCTCCGCCTCCCAAAGTGCTGGGATTACCGGCGTGAGCCACCGCGCCCGGACTGCAACCCCAATGTTTAAGAATTTGCAAAATGCTCAGCTGCATCGTTTATATTTTTATTTTATCTTCCAGCCTCTCTTGCATGTAAAGACGGCCAAAGAAGGTCGTTCAAGTCAGCATAGCCTCCTCCACTGACAGAGTTGCCAAAGTACCACAAGCACTGTGTATCTTGGATTTGTCTGTCACCCCTAAAGGAAGCATCACCACAGGTCCTGGACTAGAAACCCAAGAAGGCATTCTGCGTGCTCTTTGCAAAGGTCAGGTACCTCTGAAGGGTGTGTGGCTACCACTTAGCAGGCCCTGGATACGTTTACAGAGTTGAGGGTATTATTCTCACCTCCTCAACTTTCTTTCTCTTTCTTTCTTTCTTTCTTTCTTTCTTTCTTTCTTTCTTTCTTTCTTTCTTTCTTTCTCTCTCTCTTTCTTTCTTTCTCTTTCTTTCTCTCTCTTTCTTTCTTTCTCTTTCTTTCTTTCTCTTTCTTTCTTCCTCTTTCTTTCTTCTTTCTCTCTCCCTTTCCTTCCTTCCTTCCCTTTCTGTCTCTCTCTCTCTCCTTCCTTCCTTCCTTCCCTTCCCTTCCTTCCCTTTCTTTCTTTCCTTCTTTTTGTCTTTCTCTTTCTCCTTCCTTCCTTCCCTTTATTTCTCTTTCTCTCTTTCCTTCCTTCTTTCTTTCTTTCTTTCTTTTTCTTTCTTTCTTTCTCTGTCTCTTTCTTTCTTTCTTCCTTTCTTCTTTCTTTCTCTCTCTTTCCTTTCTTCCTTCCTTCCTGTTCTTTCTCTCTCTCTCGTTCCTTCCCTTCCTTCCTTCTTTCCTTTTCTTTCTTTCTTTCTGTCTTTCCTTCTTCTTTCTCTCTCCTTCCTTCTTTCCTTTCTCTTTCTCTTTCTTTTTTCTTTCTTTCTTTCTTCTTTCTTTCTCTCTTTCCTTCCTTCCTTCCCTTTCTTTCTCTCTGTCTCTCCTTCCTTCCTTCCCTTCCTTCCTTCCTTCCCTTCCTTCCTTCTTTCCTTTTCTTTCTTTCTTTCTTTTTCCTTTCTCTCTCTCCTACCTTCCTTCCCTTTCTTTCTCTCTCTCCTACCTTCCTTCCCTTTCTTTCTCTCTCTCCTACCTTCCTTCCCTTTCTTTCTCTCTCTCTCTTTCCTTCCTTCCTTCCTTCCTTCCTTCCTTCCTTCCTTCCTTCCTTCTTTCCTTTCTCTTTCTCTCTTTTTTTTTCTCTCTCTCTCTTTCTCTCTTTGTCTCTTTCTTTTGACAGAGTTTCACTCTTGTCGCCCAGGCTGGAGTGCAGTGACGCAATCTCGGCTCACTGCAACCTCTGCCTCCTGGGTTCAAGTGATTCTCCTGCCTCAGCCTCCCGAGTAGCTGGAACTACAAGCATGCACCACTGGGCCCAGCTAACTTGTATTTTTTTTTTTTTTTTTTTTTTTTGAGATGGAGTCTCACTGCAAGCTCCGCCTCCCGGGTTCATGCCATGCTCCTGCCTCAGCCTCCCGAGTAGCTGGGACTACAGGTGCCTGCCACCAGGTCCGACTAATTTTTTTTGTGTATTTTTAGTAGAGAAGGCATTTCACCGTGTTAGCCCGGATGGTCTCGATCTCCTGACCTCGTGATCCACCCGCCTCAGCCTCCCAAAGTGCTGGGATGACAGGTGCAAGCCACCGTGCCCGGCCAACTTTTGTATATTTTTAGTAGAGACGGGGTTTCACCATGTTGACCAGGCTGGTCTTGAACTCCTGACCTCAAATGATGCACCCGCCTCGGCCTCCCAAAGTGCTGGGATGACAGGTGTGAGCCACAGCGCCCGGCCCAAAGCACCCAAGTTTAATTCAGAGGTAACACAACAAGACTTGGGGTCTTCCATCCAGCCTCTGGAAACGCTGTCTCCATGGAGGTGTCCGATGAAGTTGGGAAGGTGGAAATTCACGGCCAGTCTCATGGTGGATATCAAGAAACTTGGACGAAAGGTCAGGGGCCCACAGGGGGGTTAGAAGGTCAAATCCCTGCGACTTCAGGCAAAAGCTTGGATGGAAGCTGGTTCTCTGGGGCTGGCTGAACGCTTTGGTTGGATGGAACAGACAGAATCTAGTCGGTTTTTCATCTGACTTTTGCTCCTGCGGCCTCAGGAGGGGCAGAAACAGATACGAAGTAGCTTCTACCAGCGGCAGCAACGTCTCTCCAAAACAATTTTCTTTCTTAATCCTGTTTCTAGAGTGAGGTAAAAAAAAAAATTAATAATAATAAATCCCCAAGGATGGGAACACGGAGCCTGGGACCTGCATGGTTTTTCTTGGCACCTGCTCAGGGCCCTACGTCCTGTGGGCTGGCTCGTAATGACTTTCTCGTTAAGAAAGCAATCCAGCTCACGCCTGTCATCCCAGCACTTTGGGAGGCCGAGGCAGGTGGATCACGAGGTCAGGAGTTTGAGACCAGCCTGGCCAACATGGTGAAACCCTGTCTCTACTGAAAATACAAAAATTACAGGTGGTAGCATGGTGAAACCCCATCTCCACTAAAAATACAAAAATTACAGGTGGTGGCAGGTGCCTGTCATTGCAGCCTCTCAGGAGGCTGAGGCAGGAGAATTGCTTGAACCCAGGAGGCAGAGGTTGCGGTGAGCCGAGGTCATGCCACTGCACTCCAGCCTGGGAGACAAAGCAAGACTCTGTCAAAAAAAAAAAAAAAAAAGGGAGAAGAAAAAGAAGGCAGTCTAAGGAGTGAGTATATCAAGGCTTGGGTTTGAGGGTTAATCTTCCTCTTTATCCGTGGCTCTGCAGAAGAGGGTACACACCTTCGTGAAACCCCAAGGCAGAGCTGTGCATGTTCTTAAAAATAGCGTTTGCCTCTGAAATGCTACCCTACGTCTTCCTGAAATAGTCCAGATTTCCCCAAACCGTTGCAAGGAACTGGATTAAAACTCCAGCCATCAATTCTACCGTTGACGGGGCAGGGCACTAATGCATTCTTTCGAAGAGAACTTGGCACGACTAATCAGGTATGAGAAGTTGTCCCTTAAAAAAAAAATACATTTCCCTTTTAGATGCTTCAAGGGGCTCCCCCGGCCCCCAGGCATGTCTGTAATTTCCCGTAATTTTGCTTTACGTCTCAATATGCTTGAATTGGATTAAGGAAAATAATCAATGTTCTCAATACGGTATTTACTTGTAATATTTTCAGTGCGCCGTGAGTTAGTCTCCCCGAGATGAAAGATGATTTTAAAAATTGCTATAGGTAATGATTTTTTATAGCTTAATTTAGATTATATTGAAAATTATGAAGGGGAGGGAGAAAAAAAAAAATAACCCAACAGCCCAGAACTGCCTCTACCTTATTAAACATCTCCACGTTTTTGCAATTTAAATACTACACTCAGCCATATATTTTCCGCATTTCTATTTCAACGATAAGCATTAATAACATGGTAATATCTTTATTTCCATACTGTTTCTTTAATACACCACGGGGAGCTGGAAGCCATGTTCACTCAATAATTATTTCCATTAGAACGAGCAGATTGTAGCCAAGGGGCTCAAATTTCCTCTTGTGTGGGGAAAGTCACTCCTTCCTGCCTGCCGCCTTAAGTGAACAAGTGAAAAACACTCATGGGTTGAAAAAAACAAATAGCACAGCTCCGTTTGCTTACAAGCCCATCTGTCCAACTTTTCTCTGGCTTTTGGGGATGTTTGTCTCCCCTTCTGCTGGATTCCAGTTGTATCAGCAAGCTACCTCTGACCGTCAGCAAATTAGAAACTCCTAACAGCGGGCCGGGCGTGGTGGCTCACGTCTGTCATCCCAGCACTTTGGGAGGCTGAGGCGGGTGGATCACCTGAGGTCGGGAGTTCAAGACCAGCCTGGCCAACATGGTGAAACCCCGTCTCTACTAAAAATACAAAAATTAACTGGGCGTGGTGGCGGGCGCCTGTAATCCAAGCTACTTGGGAGGCTGAGGCAGGAGAATCACTTGAACCCGGGAGGCGGAGGTTGCAGTGAGCCAAGATCACGCCATTGCACTCCAGCCTGGGCAACAAGAGTGAAATTCTATCTCAAAAATAAAAATAAAGAAAGAAAGAAAGAAAAGAAAAGAAAAGAAAAGAAAAGAAAAGAAAAGAAAAGAAAGAAACTCACACAGCATCTCCTCCTAATGCCCATGCACTGGAATTGCAAGAAAACCACAGGGTGATCAGACAACCTGAACCAAGCAAGGCCTCCCCAACGGCTTGGATCTCAAGTTGAGTGGCCCAGATGGGGGCTTGGGCCGCTCTGAGGGAGGTACAGCTACTGCCACTTAACAGAGAAGAGAGGCACCTGTTTTGGAGCTACTTCCCTGCAAGTAGATAAAGCAATGCTTATTCCATAGAATCTCATGAAAAATGAAAATGAGGACGGGCACGGTGGCTCACGTCTGTAATCCCAGCACTTTGGGAGGCTGAGGTGAGTGGATCACGAGGTCAAGAGATTGAGACCAGCCTGGTCAACATGGTGAAACCCTGTCTCTACGAGAAATACAAAAATTAGCTGGGTGTGGTGGTGTACGCCTGTAATCTCAGCTACTCAGAAGGCTGAAGCAGGAGAATTGCTGGAACCTGGGAGGCAGAGGTGGCTGTGAGCCGAGATCGCGCCACTGCACTCCAGCCTGGCGTCAGAGTGAGACTCCATCTCAAAAACAAAAAGACGAAGGAAAGAAAGAAAGAAAGAAAGAAAGAAAGAAAGAAAGAAAGAAAGAAAGAAAGAAAGAAAGAAAGAAAGAAAGAAAGAAAGAAAGAAAGAAAGAAAGAAAGAAAGAAAGAAAGAAAGAAAGAAAGAAAGAAAGAAAGAAAGAAAGAAAGAAAGAAAGAAAGAAAGAAAGAAAGAAAGAAAGAAAGAAAGAAAGAAAGAAAGAAGCAAACGTACACTGCTCAGGAATCTCCTTTTCCTGTGGCCGGGGCAAGATTCTTTCCATTTTTCTCTGCAGGGAAAAAACAAAACGACACACACACACACACACACACACACACACACACACACACACACACACAGAGAGAGAGCAATAAGCTTTCACCCAGCCAGCACGAGACAGTTTCCCAGAAAGTCTGCACGCAGTCATTGCGCCGGTGGCTCATTTTCATACTGGGTTAAAGAGTCTGGCAAGCAGGCATTTGCAGAGGGGCACGAGAGACGCTACCTGGGAATTAAGAGCTGCAGAGACGAGGGTTTGTGGCCCTCACCTTTGTAGCTGCAGGGGGGTTTGTGGCCCTCACCTTTGTAGCTGCAGGAGGGTTTGTGGCCCTCACCTTTGTAGCTGCAGGAGGGTTTGTGGCCCTCACCTTTGTAGCTGCAGGGGGGTTTGTGGCCCTCACCTTTGTAGCTGCAGGAGGGTTTGTGGCCCTCACCTTTGTAGCTGCAGGAGAGAAGAGGCGATGAGGGAAGCTCCGTGTTCCCCTCTGAGCCTGGCAGGTGGGTTGTCTCCAGCCCACAGCAGCACCGCACGATTCATTGCAATGCGGCCCCTGCTTTCGGGTTTAGCAGAGGTAACATCCCCTGGCACCCCAGGCTTCTGTTTGCCACACAGTGACTGCGACGTGGTGTTTGCACCTCGGTCCTCATGCAGAATTCGCCCACCTCGACTCAATCTTCCTCTCCCGGCGGTAGCATTAATATTTTAATTTAATCAGACTTTCTGGAACTGGCTTTGCCATCCTGAACCACCGGGTTACCTGTCAGCCTCTATCAGCTTGTCATATTAGAGGGGCTTGTCCTAGGAACCTAATCTGCTTTAAATGATTTGCGTGGGGGTGTTGGTCTATAAATCATCTCGCTGCAGACCTGACAACGTGAAGGCCTCGGTGGGTAAACAAATCAGGCCTGTTTTACTTTCGGCAGAGGCGTGAACTCTGCTTTATCAACTTCTTATTGATTTCCGTGCTCCAAGAGGTCAAACAAAAAAAATTTTTTTTTTTGCTTCTCCTTTACCTACAAAAACTTTATCAATAGAAGAGCTTAATTATCTAATTAAGACATGTCCAGAGATTCACAGGCCGGCTGGCTGGATACAGAAATGACAGACACCTGTTTCAGTCAAGCCCCCAGTGGACGTTGGAGTTTCTGAAAGGTGGATTTTTCCTGTTTCTGGTCAAAATAGAAATTGGATGGATATTAAGGAGTCCCAAGTCTCCGCAGGGACGTGGAGGAACCCTGGACGTACAAATACACACACACACGTACACACACACACACACACACACTCACCACCCCGTGCCAAGAAGATTACACATAGAACTCACTCGCCCTTCACTTCAGTTTGCAGATTTGGAACTGACTTCATCAAGGAAAGAACAGTTGTAGCCACAGAGTAACACAGGGCCAAGGAGAAGACAAAAACCACCATTCGATTTTCTTCTTTTCTCACGTTTCATTTTATTTTATATTTATTTATTTATTTATTTATTTACTATTTTATTTTATTTTTTGAGACGGAGTCTCGCTCTGTCACCCAGGCTGGAGTGCAGTGGCCGGATCTCAGCTCACTGCAAGCTCCGCCTCCCGGGTTTACGCCATTCTCCTGCCTCAGCCTCCCGAGTAGCTGGGTCTACAGGCGCCCGCCACCTCGCCTGGCTAGTTTTTTATATTTTTAGTAGAGACGGGGTTTCACTGTGTTACCCAGGATGGTCTCGATCTCCTGACCTCGTGATCCGCCCGCCTCGGCCTCCCAAAGTGCTGGGATGACAGGCGTGAACCACCGCACCTGGCCACGCTTTATTGTATTTTTAAGAATCATCGTCCGGATCAGGTGCGGTGGCTCACGCTTGTCATCCCAGCGCTTTGGGAGGCTGAGGTGGGAGAATCATGAGGCCAGAAGTTCAAGACCAGCCTGGGCAACATAGCAAGACCCCATCTCCAAAAATCTGTATTTCCAGCTACTGGGGAGGCTGAGGTGGGAGGATTGTTTGAGCCCAGGAGGCTGAGGCTGCACTGAGCTGTGATTGCACCATTGCACTCCAGCTTGGGCAACAGAGCAAGACCCTAACTCAAGAAAAAAAACGCTATAAAGATTGTACACATTGATGACATATAATGTTTCTAAGCATGTGTACCAGCTGCTCAGAAATCTCATTTTCCGGTGACTGAAGAATATGTATCTGTTTCTTTCTTTTTTTGAGACAGAGTCTTGCTCTGTTGCCCAGGCTGGAGTGCGATGGCACGATCTTGGCTCACTGCAACCTCCGCCTCCCAGGTTCAAGCGATTCTCCTGCCTCAGCCTCCCGAGTAGCTGGGATTACAGGCACCTGCCGCCAAACCTTGTTAATGTATTTTTAGTAGGGACAGAGTTTTACCATGTTGGCCAGGCTGGTCTCGATCTCCTGCCCTCAAGTGATCCATCTGCCTCGGCCTCCCAAAGTGCTGGGATGACAGGTGTGAGCCACCACGCCTGGCCGTATGTGTCATTTTTTTAAAAAATTATGTTTCCGTATGTTATTGGGGTACAGGTGACTTTCGGTGACACGAGTAAGTTCTTTAGTGGAGATTTGTGAGAACCTGGTGCGCCCGTCACCCGAGCAGTATAGGCTGTACCAAAGTTGTTGTCTTTCATCCCTCACCCCATTCCCACTCTTCCCTCCCACAAAATCCTGTCTTGGGACTATTTTGTCATATACAATATATTCTTGTTAAGTATTGTCACCCTGCAGAGAAATAAAACGACAGAATTTAGTCCTATTTAATTGTAACTTTGTACCCATGGAGAAACCTCTCTCCATCCCTTCTTTCTCCCTCCCTTCCCCAGCTTCCATCATCACCACTGTACTGCCTACTCCTAAATCAACTCTTTCTTTTTTTTTTTTTTAATTCTTTTTTTTTCTTTTTTGAGACAGAGTCTCACTCTGTCACCAGGCTGGAGTGCAATGGCGCGATCTCGGCTCACTGCAACCTCCGCCTCCCGGGTTCACGCCATTCTCCTGCCTCAGCCTCCTGAGTCGCTGGGATGACAGGTGCACGCAACCATGCTGGGCTAATTTTTGTATTTTTAGTACAGACGGGGTTTCATCATGTTGGCCAGGCTGATCTTGAACTCCTGACCTCAGGTGATCCGCCCGCCTTGGCCTCCCAAAGTGCTGAGATGACAGGTGTGAGTGAGAACTGGTAGCTTTTGTCTTATTTCACTACTGTGTATGTATCCACAGAAAATAAAGCCAGTATGTCCAAAAAAGGGGAGGTCCGTACCCCCACGTTCATCGCAAGGCTATTCACGAGAGTCACCCTGTGCAATTAACCTCAGTATCAGTGGGGGGTGGATAAAGAACATGCGTTACACACAGGCCGTAGAATACTATTCAGCCATGAAAAAGGGAGAAGGGTCAGTGTTTTGCAACAACGTAACGTTAAGTGAAATGAGCCTGTGGGAGGTTTTCTCTGGTGTTTGAACTCAAAGCAGGATGGTTGTACGTATAACACGGTTGGTTTCCTTAGCCCTGAAAAGAAACACTTTTTTTTTTTTTTTGGCCTTTTTTTCTTTTCTTTGAGATGGAGCCTCGCTCTGTCTCCCCAGCTGGAGTGCGATGGTGCGACCTCAGCTCACGGCAACCTCTGCCTCCCGGGTTCAAGCGATTCTCCTGCCTCAGCCTCCCAAGTAGCTGGGATTACAGGTGCCCACCACCACGCCTGGCTAATTTTTGTATTTTTAGTAGAGACGGGGTTTCACCATGTTGGCCAGGCTGGTCTGGAACTCCTGACCTCAGGTGATCTGCCCGCCTCGGTCTCCCAAAGTGCTGGGATGACGGGCGTGAGCCGCCGTACCTGGCTAATTTTTGTATTTTTAGTAGAAATGGGGTTTCATCATGTTGACCAGGCTGGTCTCCAACTCTTGACCTCAGGTGATCCACCTGTCTCAGCCTCCCAAAGTGCTAGGATGACAGGCGTGAGCCACCACGCCCGGCTAATTTTTGTATTTTCAGCGGAGATGGGGTTTCACCATGTTGGCCAGGCTGGCCTCGAACTCCTGACCTCAAGTGATCTGCCCGCCTCAGTCTCCCAAAGTGTTAGGATTACAGGTGTGAGTCACCGCGCCCTGCCAGGAGTGTACTTTTTAATACAAAACGAGGGTACCAAATATTCGATAATCATACCCACACTGTGACTGACTGTTGGCCAAAGGACCGGGTACTTGGCCCGATGACCTATGCTGACTTTTCTCTGAAAAATTTTACCCCAGTTTCACATCAGGGTGATTTTTCACTCTTGACAATAAAGGGGAACAGCATTATTGACCAAAATTTCAATCACATGATCATCGGCGTGTTAAAGATATTTTAGAGTAAAAGTAATTCCTGGGGTCTGTGATTGTGTAAAAATGGCTTTTTCTCTCTCTCTTTCTTCTCTCTTACTTCTTTCTTTTCTTTCTCCTTGCTTCTCTCTTTCTTTCTTTCTTTCTTTCTTTCTTCTTTTTTCTTTTTCTTTCTTTCTTCCCTCCTTCCTTTTCCTCCCTCCCTCTCTTCTTTCTTCCGTCTTTCCTTTTTCCTCTCTCCTCCCTCCCCTCCTTCTTCCTTTCTCCCTTCCCTCTCTTTCTTCATGCCTTTCCTTCCTTTCTTTCTTCATCCTGTCTTTTTTGTTCCTCTGTTTCTTCTCTCTCCCTTCCTTCCTTCTCTTTCTCTCTTTCGTTCTTTCTCTTTTGATTTCTTTCCCTTTTTGCTTTCTTTTTTCTTTCTTTCCCTCCCTCCCTTCCTTCCTTTCTCCCTCCCTTCCTTTCTTCCTATCTTCTGTTTCTCTCTTTTCTTTCTTTCTTTCTATCCTTTCTTTCCCTCCCTCCCTCCCTCCCTTCCTTCCTTCCTCCCTCCCTCCCTCCCTTCCTTCCTTCATTCCTTCCTTCATTCCTTCCTTCCTTCCTTCCTTCCTCCCTCCCCTCCTCTTTTCTTTCTTTGTTTCTTTGTTTGTTTGTTTGTTTCTTTCTTTCTTTCTTTCTTTCTTTCTTTCTTTCTCTCTCTCTCTCTCTCTTTCTTTCTTTCTTTCTTTATCTCTTTCTCTTTCTTTCTTTCACAGGATCTCACTCTGTCATTCAGGCCACAGTGTAGTGGCGCAAACACAGCTCACTGCAGCCTCAAACTCCCAGGCTCAAGAAAAGCTTCCACCTCACCCCCCGGAGTAGCTGGGGCCACAGGCACACACCGCAATGCCCAAGTACTTTTTTTTCCAGTTTTTGTAGAAACGGGGTCTCACTTTGTAGCTCAGGCTGGTCTCGAATTCCTGGCCTCAAGCGATCCTCCTGCCTCAGCCTCCTAGAGCGGTGCCAATCTTGACAGAGTCCAGCCGCATCCTTCAGGAAAGCATTTCTGTTGGACGTGCCATGCCTTCAACTGACAGTGAACCAGGATGGACTCAAACAAAACTTCAATGACTGCCCAATAACAACATCCCATGTTTTACAGTGTTTTTTTAAAAAAAAATCAGGCCGAGGGGGGTTGCTTGTGTAAGAGGAAGCACATGTGAATTTTGTAAACTTTGAATTTTAAAAATATCATCCGTGCCCCTTTTGCATTTTGGGTTTAAGGTTTTCTCTGGCTGATAATTGACTATCATTTCTGAATACCCCAAAATAAATATTACACATTTTAGCTGGGGTGGGTAAAATGAACAGAGTCAAAGCTCTTAAAAAGTGACCTTGCCATTCCTCAAGGATCTAGAACCAGAAATACCATTTGACCCAGCAATCTCATTACTGGGTATACACCCAAAGGATTATAAATCTTTCTACTATAAAGACACACGCACACGTATGTTTATTGCAGCTCTGTTCACAATAGTGAAGACTTGGAACCAACCCACATGCCCATCGATGATGGACTGGATACAGAAAATGTGGCACATATATGCCGTGGAATACTACGCAGCCATGAAAAAGGATGAGTTCGTGTCCTTTGCAGGGACGTGGATGAAGCTGGAAACCATCATTCTCAGTAAACTCACACAGAAACAGAAAACCAAACACCACATGTTCTCACTCGTAAGTGGGAGGTGAACAATGAGATCACACGGACACAGGGAGGGGAACGTCACACACCGGGGCCTATCAGGAGGAGGGGTCTAGGGGAGGTAGAGCGTTAGGACAAATACCTAATGTAGACGACGGGTTGATGGGTGCAGCCAACCACCATGGCACGTGTCTACCAGTGTCACAGACCTGCACGTTCTGCACATGTGCCTCAGAACTTAAAGTATAATAATAATAATAATAATAATAATAATAGTAATAGTAATAAAGTGACTTTGCATTTCTCCAAGACAGGCAAAATTTCCCCTGTAGAAACATTTTAAGAAACAGCATGAGCCGTTTTAAACAGACGCCAGGCAGCTCTTCATCCCGCTGACTCTAAGATGAGTGACCAGGGTACACGTGGTCCTGTGACTCTGAAAGCAATCACTGGATGATGTGATAGCTCACCATAGATTTGGAAACCTACTTTTAATGCAGTTTTTAAGTCCAGGCATTTTAGATAAACGTCCTTGGATATTCTTCTGACATTTTAAAGCGGTTCCTTTCCCAGTCCCTCGTGGCACTGAGAAATGAGCTTGTAGGAAAAACGCTTAATTCTTTTTCCTGATTCGTCGCGATCAGTGTTGAAATCGATCAAGTAGGGTCCCATCTGCCTTTCCAGATAATAGTCCAAAGTTTTCAAATTAAAAAAAAAATGCATTATGAGTTATATGAGTTGGAGTAGACAGAACTGGAATTTTTTTTTTTTTTTTCACTAGGCTTGTTTTCGGAATGATAACTTGACGATGGTCTGTAGGTTGGCTGTGTCTGCTTTTTAAACGGCCCCTTTGGCTTTTGGAGTTCCTCTCCATGCTTGTGTAAATCTTTCTTCCTCCCGTGGGGGTCCCCGAGGTGGAAGATTAGAGGCCAACGGAGTTGTGGCCGGATCCTTTTCAGGACAACAGTGCAATGCAGGCTGGGATGACAGAAGTCAGGCGTGTTGCGTATTAACCCACCTTCTACCCAGGAAAACCAAAAACTGGAGGGAGAGTGAAAGCAATTAATTTAGAAGTGGCCATGCGGAAAATATATATATAATATAATTTTTAAAAATGTGAAATAATATTATATATACATATGTATATGTATATATGTATATACAATACATACAATATGTATCTGTGTATATGTGTATATATGTATATACATATAATACAGATACATATTGTGTGTATTGTATATACATAATATATGCATAATATACACACATAATGTATATACATATAACACATAAAATATGCATATGTATTATACGCATATACATATACGCATATGTATATGTATATATGTGTATGTGTATATAATACATATATGTATTTTATGTATTATATGTATATATGCATATATACATATGTGTATGTGTATACATATGTATATGTGTATATATACATATGTATATGTGTATACATATGTATATGTGTATACATATATGTATATATGTACATATGTATATGTGTATATGTATGTGTATATGTGTATATATACATATGTATATGTGTATATGTGTATGTGTATGTGTATATGTATATGTGTATGTGTATGTGTGTATGTGTATATGTGTATATATGTATATGTGTACATATACATATGTATATGTGTATATGTATATGTATATGTGTATATGTATATGTGTATATATACATAGTATATGTGTATATGTATATGTGTATGTGTATATGTGTATATATACATATGTATATGTGTATATGTATGTGTATATGTGTATATGTATATGTGTATGTGTATGTGTATATGTATATGTGTATGTGTATGTGTATATGTGTATATATGTATATGTGTATATATACATATGTATATGTGTATATGTATATGTATATGTGTATATGTATATGTGTATATATACATAGTATATGTGTATATGTATATGTGTATGTGTATATGTGTATATATACATATGTATATGTGTATATGTATGTGTA
>NC_092146.1:653927-657270 GCF_043159975.1 Macaca nemestrina
TGTAATATACATTTATATATTATATATTATATATTATATGTAATATACATTTATATATTATAAGTTATATATTATATGTAATATATATTATATATTATATGTAATATACATTTATATATTATAAGTTATATATTATATGTATATACATTTATATATTATATGTAATATATACTATATATTTATATATAATATATGTAATACATTATGTATTAGGATAGTTTATTTATTTATTTATTTTTATTTTATTTTTTTGGAGTCTCGCTCTGCCACCCAGGCTGGAGTGCAGTGTGGTGCAATCTCTGCTCACTGCAACCTCCACCTCCTGGCTCAAGCGATTCTCTTGCCTCAGTCTCCCGAGTAACTGGGATTACAGGCATGAGCCACCAGCAGCGACTCAGGAGGCTGAGGCAGGAGAATCACTTGAACCTGGGAGGTGGAGGTTGCAGTGAGCCGGGATCGTGCCACGGCACTCCAGCCTGGGCGACAGAGCGAGACTCCGTCTTAGAAAACCAAAACCACCTGCACGTTGCTGGAGGAGGAAGGGCCTTTTTTTCCAACAGTTACCCTTTTTTTTTTTCCCCCTATCCTTTAGTTTTTTTTTCACCCCCCCATCCTTTACTTCTTTGCTATCATTATAACTAGAACTTGAAAGGTCAGGAACTCTAATGGTCTTTGCTCTGGGGGGCCACAGAGTCGTGTCTCGACCCCGTGGCTCAGCCAAAGAAAACACCGGGTTCCAGTCCCCGTTGTTCATTTTCCGTCTCCTGCCCACTTAACAGAATTATCTTCAACGAGTTGTCTGAGGACTCGACATCAACGGGCCCCGTTCTGCAGTTTCTGGTGAATGTTCGGGAAGGGGAGGTTGGGAGAAGAATATGGCACGTGGCTTTTCACATGTGTCAAAGTCAATCACACCGTACGAAGCTGGACGTCATCGCTTAGAAAGAAAACGAGGCATTTCCAGTGAAATCAGCCTCCTTTACCCGGTCACAGGCCCCATAGTTAGGAGGTCACTGTTTTCTTTTTCTTTTTATTTTTTTAATCATGCCTAATTAGTTTTTGTTTTAATCACCCGAGCCACCGAGTCTCCAGACTGCATAAATGAGGATGTGCGGAAGAACCGGTGTCAGAAATCAAACGCTGCAAATTAAAAATAACAAGTGTGAGACGCGTGATTCGATTAAACGCTCAGAAAACACGGGATGAGGCGTCTCGGAGAGTTTGCCGAGACAGACGCCGCCTGTCGTCCCTATCACGTTGCATGCGAGGACTGGATGGAGGCTGTCAGGAGGATTTCAATCAAGTCGGTTAAAAAAATTAGGAAACAAAGATGATATTTATGGCGATGAATATTCCAGTGTTCAAAAAGAACACGGAGACGGCTTTCGACGGAGTCCTGTACAGGACCAGGGTTCATTGTAACGGGACGTTGCAGACACACGAGGCCTGGCTGGTTGGGATGGACGGAGGGCTGGGACCCTCCAAGATGGACCCTAGGCAACCTCCCTGGGTCCTCTCTTTTTTATTTTATTTTTTTGAGACGGATTTTCACTCTTGCTTCCCAGGCTGGAGTGCAATGGTGCAACCTCGGCTTTGCAACCTCTACCTCCCGGGTGCAAGCGATTCTCCTGCCTCAACCTCCCGAGGAGCTGGGATGACAGGTGCCCACCACCACCACACCCGGCTAAATTTTTTGTATTTTTGTTACAGACAGAGTTTCACCGTGTTGGCCAGACTGGTCTCGAACCCCTGACATCAGGTGATCCGCACGTCTCGGCCTCCCAAAGTGCTGGAACTACAGGCGTGAGCCACCGCGCCCGGATCACTGGCTCCTCTCTTATCTGCCCCATCTCAGCCCTGCAATTTATCTTAATAATGCTAAGGACAGCTCTACTCTCCATTTCCAACATTTTATACATAGAATGACAATTCCTCTTTTTTTATTTTTGTTTATTTATTTCTTTTTGAGACACGGTCTGGCTGTTTTTTCTTTTTCTCTCTTTTTTTTAATTACAGGAGTCTGGCTCTGTAGCCCAGGCAGGAGTGCAGTGGCACGATCTCGGTTCACCACAATCTTGGCCTCCCAAGTTCAAGCGATTCTCCTGCCTCAGCCTCCCGAGTAGCTGGGATTCCAGGCACCTGCCACCACGTCCGGGCTAATTTTTGTATTTTTAGTAGAGACGGGGTTTCACCACATTGGACAGGCTGGTCTCCATCTCCTGACCTCAGGGGATCCACCCGCCTCGGCCTCCCAAAGTGCTGGGATGACAGGCATGAGCCACTGTGCCCAGCTAGACTGAGAATTTCTACCACACTGACTAGTCTGAATCTTAACAGGAACTCATTCTGGCACGGAAAGAGAGACACAGAGAGGGAAAGAGAGACACAGAGAGGGAAAGAGAGACACAGAGAGAGAAAGAGAGACAGACATATACATAGAAAGAAGGAGACAGGCCGGGCGCGGTGGCTCACACCTGTCATCCCAGCACTTTGGGAGGCCGAGGAGGGCGGATCACGAGGTCAGGAGATCGAGACCATCCTGGCTAACACGGTGAAACTCCAACTCTACTAAAAAAAAATACAAAAAATTAGCCGGGCGCGGTGGCGAGGGCGGTGCCTGTAGTCCCAGCTACTCGGGAGGCTGAGGCCGGAGAATGGCGTGAACCCGGGAGGCGGAGCTTGCAGTGAGCTGAGATCCGGTCACTGCACTCCAGCCCGGGCGACAGAGCGAGACTCTGTCTCAAAAAAAAAAGAAAAAGAAAAGAAAAGAAACAGGGAGAGAGAGACAGAGGGAGAGAAAGAAAGAGGAAGAGAGAGAGAGACAAAGAGGAAGAGAGAGAGAGAGACATAAGGACAGAGGGAGAGAGAAACAGAGAGAGAGAGGGAGGGAGAGACAACAACAGAGACAGAGAAAGACAGAAAGAGAGACAGACATACGGAGAGAAAGAAACAAAGAGAGACGGAGGAAGAGGGAGGGAGAGACAGAGAAAGAGGGAGGGAGAGGCAGAGACACAGACAGAGGGAGAAACAAAAGCAGAGACAGAGGAAGAAGAGACAGAGAGAGGGAGAAATAGAGAAAGAGGGAGAGACGAAGAGAGAACAGAAAGAAAAGAAGAGACAGAGAGAGAGAGAGAAAGAAAAGAGGGAGAAACCGAGAGATAAAAGGGGGGGAAAGAGACACAGACGAGAGATAGAAGAAGAGACACAGAGAGGGAGAGAGAGAGAGAAAGAAGGAGGAAGAGAGAGAGACAGAAACACAGAAAGAAAAGGAGAGAGAGGAGAGACATTGACAGAGAGACAGAAGGAAAGACAGAGAGAGATAGAGGCCTGGCTACACCAGACA
>NC_092146.1:657470-694970 GCF_043159975.1 Macaca nemestrina
CCTTGGGTTATAAGGGGTGGTCTTAAAATGGGTTGGAGGAGGCATGGAGTCATGGGGCTGAGTCTTCGTGATGTCATCTCTTCTGTGTGCAAATGTTTGTATCCTATTTTTTTTTGGCCACTAGCCAGTGTGCATTACACAGGCTTCAAAGCTACCCTTTAAGAGATGTAGGATCTCCCAGTGTACACCAATAGTGGGCATTCCATCCTGGGGTGTGTGGATTTCTGTGTTGAATGGTAGTACAGCATGATAGAGCAGCTAGGCCCACTCTGTCGTATTCTATCCTCTGGAGTCCCCTGGAATCCCCTTAACACCCATTTCTGAGATTAAGCAACAAGAAAAGATGTGGGGAGAGGGACTCCTGCTGCCTTGCACCCCTGGTTATCAGTGAGCTGTTTACTGCAAGACTTCCAGTCACTTGGTGTGGGTTTCAAGAACAAATAGATCCGTTTAGGGAAATACATCATATCACTATAATCAAACACCCAGTTTGGATGATGAGACAGTAGTTTACATAAGAGATGATTGATAGCAGCCTGAAAGCTTCCCTGATTAATAAGGATTTTCATTTGTGCTTTTCAATGAGAAAGTCTTTAAATTAATTAAGGAGGCTTCAGGACGGGAAGGGGTGCTTGCCAGCTTTAGAACGCCTTGATTTTTCTATCCATATTCTCCATAAGACACATTATTACAAATTTGTTTTTGTAAACACCCACTCTTTATACCGTAAATATTCAACCCTCGTTTATGCGTTTGTATCCGGCGAGTGGTGGAGGGAGCCCCGGAGGCCCTCTCTCTCCTCATTAAGGAGCTCAAGTGGAAGCAGGAGCCATTTGTCATTGTCTAAAGTAGGAAGACCCCGAAATGAGTCCTGCTTTCATGAGGCACCTGCTAGAAAGACCAAACAGGCTTTGAACAAGCACATAGGGAGGGCAGCAGGGCTGCAGCTCCTCTGTGTCCAACGTAGACAGAATTCCATGTCAAATTAAAGACACATCAGTTTCCCTTGTGTAATGGAATCATTGCCTTTTCTGATACTGTTGGTATTAAGTAGGTTGACCATGGACAAGGATGGCTTCATGGATGGGGTAAGACGTGAGGGGGTTATGGATAGATGGGGAGAGATGACATCACTAACGATAGGTGTTTTGGGGGGATCCATAGGACCAAATGTACATTGACTGAGGGGGCTACTCATCCCACCAACCCCCAATCTTCTTCCCGACTTACTTTCCTTCATATCATCTGTCACCATGGAATAAACTCTAAATCTTACCTCTCACTGTAGTTCTTCACCAACACATGAGATGAACGAGCTCAAGGGCGCTCCTGTTTTGTTCAGGATGATATTTTCCTCTCGTAGGTACTCCATACATTGTAAATGTTTTTGAATTATTTAATGAATGAGCGGGTAGAAATACAAAATAGTGGCCGAGACCAGTAAACGGTTTTGAATTATTTAACGAATGAGCAGGTAGAAAAGCAAAATAGTGGCCGAGGGGGGTGACCCCGAGGTAATCCAAGGAGAAGAGGTTTCTGCAAGGTTTTCAGATGTGGCATCGTTGAAAAGGCAAGACTGGGTTGGGCCCCAGAGTGACTAGTAGGCTGTGCCATGAAATTTAGGATTTATATCGAGGCCAGAAATCGCAAATTCGTTTTGCGCTGTGGGTGAGCTCTGAGCACTTGCCAGCTATAGTGATGGGAGTGGTTGGCAAAAGCCATGTGAGATCCCATTGGATCCAATGCACAACTGGACTTCTTGGGGTTAATAATGAAGGAGCTTCCCCCATCTTTATTTTAGAGACAGGGGGGATTTTCAGGTAAGGTGTTAGGATATGAAAGCGATGTCTTCTCCTGCTGGGAAGAGGCTAAAATGAGGAGAGAAGAGAGACAGGGAAGGAAATCTTTGGGGAAGCCCAGGCATTAGTCCAACCAGGAGCACTAAGGGCCAGAACATGTTACTTGGCCTGAGTATGATTTCTGGTGTAAGAAAAACAGACCCTGAAGGTCTTTGTGAAACTTTAGTTTCTCCTTATAAAGAAATGAGTGTTTATTTTACAGATGTGAAGGGTAACCACATAAATTCCGAGGCAGTTTTCCAAAGTATTATAATGATCCCGACAAGAAAACGGCATTTCAGTTCAAATGCTACTGAGTGCCAGGGAAACCGTCAGATACCCAGGCTGTGGAACTGGGTTGGATGCAGGACTCAAGATCCAGAGAGAAGGAAGGCAGCGTCACAAGTCAGCCACCCATAAATGCACTGTTATAACACTCCCAATTTCTTACTGAGAGTCATTCCAGTCAGCAGCAACTGAAACACAACTCAGACTAAGTTAGGCAGAGAAAGAAGATTGTTGACCTAATATAACTGTGAGATCCTACAACAGAGCTGACCTCAGGATTCCCAAGGACTTAAGAAATCTCTAGATAGAGAGATAGATAGATACATAGAGACATAGATAGATAAATAGATAGAGATAATAAATAGAGATAGAATAAATAGATGATAAATACATAGGATAGACAGACAAATAGATGGCTAGATGATAGGTTATATGCATATATTTAATAGATACATAAAATAGGCAGATAGATAAATAGGGTGGATAGATACATAACTGATAACTAGGATAGATAGATACATGATAGATATATACATACATAGGATAGATAAATGATAGGTAGATAGGATGGATAGATAGTTACCTAATAGACACATAGGATGGATGGATGGATAGATGGATAGTTAGATAGATAGATAGATAGATAGATAGATAGATAGATAGATAGATAGATAGATAGATAGATAGATAGATAGATTAGATAGGATAGATGATAGGTAGAGAGAGAGATAGATAGATGATAGAATAAGATGGATGATAGCTAGATGATAGATATATATATATATAGATAGACAGATAGGATAGATGATAGATAAGATAGATGATAGATAGATAGAAAATAGAGAGAGGGATAGAAAGATAGGATAGATGATGGGTCGATAGATGGATAGATAGATAAGATGATAGATAGATAGATAGATAGATAGATAGATAGATAGATAGATGGAAAAAATATCATGCAACTGCATAAAAAAACGTATGGAAAAAAACAAATATTAATGACTGAAATAAGATGGAAGTTTGTTTCTCTGTGCTACGATAGGAGGCCAGAACAAGTGGTCCTGGTGGTTGTACAGATTCAAATGTCAGGCATCCTCCATATTGTTGCTCCACAATTTTAATATGTGACTTTCTACTCATGGTTCAATATGGTGATGTGGTCTCCAGCCCTCACATCTCCATTGCAGCTAGTAGTAAAAGGAGAAGGAAGAGTTCACATTCACTTTTTTAAGAAATTAAAGAGATTTTTATGGTCTTAATACATTCCTACTTACTTTTCATGAGCTCAAAGTTCATCATACAGTCACACAGAGCTGCAAGGGAGTCTAGGAAAAACAATCTCAAAAAGTAGAGGTGGACAGCTTCTCAGGGATCCCCCAAGTTCTGGTCACTCTCTCAACTCTCTGTTCTCTCTGTGTTCCAGGCTAGATTCTCTTGGAAAAAGACTTGGAACATAGGATGGAAAAAAAAGTCCAGCTGCTGCAGCTATAGATTCCCAGTCTGAGCTTCTCCCACCCCCTTCAGTCTTTGCTGATCAAATTCAAGGGAAGGGTTAACTAGCCTGTCTTGCACCCTGTGTCTATCTCTGGGATAATCTCCGCACCTGAGAAAGGCAGGATTCTCAGAGAAGATCATTGTTTTTGTTGTTAAACTTTGAAAAATGAATCAGATGTTACCATGACTTGGGGCTGGGAGGGCAAAGTCAGGGAACTAGGAAATTGATGATGGAGTCAGAGATTGAGGTGTTGGGTGTGATGTGAGGAAGTACAGACAGAGAGGCCACATCTTCCCATGTGTGAATTTATGAAAGATCTCAGACACTTGGGTAAGGATCCTGAACTGTTCTCTGCAGTTGATAAGAAACCACCAACATTTTGTGACCAGTCATGTCAACATTTATGTTTATACGTATTGAATAGGTCTAAATGTATTTTTAGACCTATTCAATACGTATAACGTAATGTTGGGAACCCATGCATAGGATGAATGAGAAGGGATGGGACTGAAGGTGGAAGCCTGGAGCCTCTGGTATGGGATGGATGGTGGTCATGGAATCTTTGAACCTGGAGCATGGAGTGGGAAGGAAGAACTGAGCAGGCATTCAAAGGCACCAATGAGGCTGGGCACTATGACTTACGCCTGTAATCCCAGCACTTTGAGAGGCCGAGACAGGCAGATCACTTGAGCTTGGAAGTTCAAGACCAGCCTGGGCAACATGGCAAGACCCCATCTCTACTAAAAATAAAAAAAATAGCCAGGCATGGTGTTGTGTGCCTGTGGTCCTAGTTACTAGGGGAGCTGAGGTGGGAGGAGTACTTAAGCCCAGGCAGTGGAGGTTGCAGTGAGCTGAGATTGTGCCACTGCACTCCAGCCCAGGTGACAGAGCAAGACGTTGTCTCAAACAAACAAGTTAAAATAACACACACACACACACACACACACACACACACACAAACAAAAAATAGTCACTGCAGAAGCAAATTGTTATGTCTCTTTGATGTTGAGGGAAGTATCAAATGTGACTTCAGAGCTCTAACCTGAAAGGCTGAGCAAGAAACAAACGCCCAATAAAAGAAACGTAAATTATATCTGGGGCAGGAAAGAAGACAAAGTAGAGTTCAGCCTTTGCTTTATTGCTTCTTCTTCTGAAGGGGGTTCTTCTAAAACAAGGAGTCATGTTTAGGCTTTGCTGGTTCTTCTCCTCTTCCCAAAGGGGTTCTTCTAAATGTTGGGCTGAACTAGGGCACAAACACAAGCTTCCTTCTCTCTCTGGGGGACCTCACTCAGCTCCAGGACTTGACACATCCCCTCAAAATCCTAAATTCCCATCTCCGGCTTCGACAGCTTTTCTCTACTTCAGATTCATGCATGTAACTGTATCCTCAACTTCTCAGCTCAGATAAATGGTGAGGGTTTCAAAGTTAACCCGTCCCAAACCATCTGGACAGTCTTCACTGGATTCACCACCACCCCTGAGAAGTGTTTTGGCAGAAGATTTTGGAAACTTTGAACTCTTGTTTCTCTCATATCCCCCTTATACAATTCATTGGCAAGTCTCTTGAATGACCTCAAACATTAGTCAAATCGGATCGGATCTTCCTGCCTGTCCTTTCTTCGCCCTGACGCATGACATATGTCTTCTGGATCATGGCCACATCCTCTTCGTTGATCTCTTGGCTTCCGTCCTGGTTTCTGCTTTGACCCTGGAGTTACCCTTAAGCAGAGAAATATTTTAAAAATAGAGATGATTTTTAGCTCGTGGTCCTCATCCCTTGCTATTGACTAAATAACAAAGTTTTGCAAAATTTGTGTGTTGATGACCTAACCCCTACTGGTCATGTCCCTCCACAATGCACCATATTGAAGCCCTAATCTCCAACGGGATGATATTAGGAGGTGAAGTCTCTGGAGGTGATGAGGTTTAGATGAGGTCATGAGGATGGGACCTTCATGATGGGATTAGTATCCTTAAGAGAAGTGCAAGAGACACAAAAGCTCTCTCTCTCTCTCTCTCTCTTTCTCTCTGAAGGCACCATCTATGAACAAGCAAGAGGACCCCCACCAGACAATAAATCTGCTGTGCCTTGATCTCGGACTTCTCTGTCTCCAGAACTGGGAGAAATCAATGGCTGTTACTTAAGCCACCCCGTCTGTGATTTTTTGTTATGGCAACCGAGCTGACTAAGACATCCCTCATGCCACTCAAAACCCTCCAATGATGTCACATCAAAGTCAGAATACAATCTGACCACTTCCCTATGGCTTCTTTGTAACTCTGTCCCTAGCCACTTGCTCCAACTGGGACTCTGCGGTTCCAATAAAAGAACGTAAATTATGTCTGGCAGAGAAAAGAAGACAAAGTTGAGTTCGGCCTTTCCTGTATTGATTCTTCTTCTGAAGGGGGTTCTTCTAAAACAAGGAGTCACATTTAGCCTTTGCTGATTCTTCTTTGCTGCCTCCTTTGGCGTCTCCCCAGTCAAGCCAAATTCATTCCTGCTACAGACCTCCAGCACATTACTCCTTCTCTGAGTGTCCTGTGGCCACCGTCACCAATGATTACATTCATATTGGCTTAAAGTGACACAAATGTATTGTCTTACAGTGCTGTAGGTTCGAAGCCCACCCTGGGTCTCAGTGACCTAAAACCAAGGTGTCAGCAAAACTTCTCTCCTGATACAAGTTCTAGGGGGAGAATCCGTTTCCTTGCCAATTCCTGCTTCTAGAGGAATGTTTCTAGAGTATTCCTTGGCTGCTGGACCCTTCCTCGACCTTCAAAGCCAATAATGCAGCATCTTCTAATCTTTCTGTGACTCTGACCTTTGCTTTCATCCTAACATCACCTCCTCTGGCTCTGGCTCCCCTGCCTCCCTCTTACAAAGACCCTAAGATGACCTTAGACCCACTTGGATAATCCAGGGTCATTTCATCTCATGATTCTTAAACTGGTCACATCTGCAAAATCTTTTTAGCCATGACAGATTTTACAGACTTCTGGAACAAGGACGTGGACGTTTTTGGGGGTGGCAGGGGGTGCTTACTCTTTCAACCACATGGGGATTGGGATGTAGACATCCTTGGGGCCATTATTCTGTCTACTACCTAGGATTAGGACATGGACATCTTTGGGGCCATTATTCTGTCTACCACTTGGGATTAGGACATGGACATCTTTGGGGCCATTATTCTCTGTACCACATGAAGATTAGGACGTGAGCATCTTTGGGGCCATTGCTCTGTCTACCACATGAAGATTAGGACGTGAGCATCTTTGGGGCCTTCATTCTGTCTACCATATGGGGATTAGGACATGGATATCTTTGGGGCTATTATTCTGTTCACCCCAGGAGAATTAGAACTTGGGCATCTTTGGTGAAATCACTTTGTTGTCCTCCTTTCTTATTCTTAGAATTCTCCTAGTAACAAGCTTCTTCTTCTTCTTCAGCTTCTTGTTCCTCAGCGTTCCCATGGGGCCTCCCACACTTACCAGGCAGCTCCCTGCCTGCATTACCTGAGATCATGTTTGGCCATGATTTTCTGCTTTTTCTCAGTTCCTCCAAGCAGGATAGAAGCTTTAGAGGGCAGAGTTCTTGTTACTTTTTTTTATTCTAATTGTTTATTCTTATTTATTGACGTGTCTCCAGCTTTCAAGGCAGATTCTCACCCATTAGGTCTTCCATACACAATTAAATTTACCTAGAAAGTATTTCCTTCTTATTTAAAACTTTTTAAAAGTAAATTTCAAAATTGCTGTATCACGTTACAAATTCATATGCCACCCATGAAGAATACATTTGTAAAATAAATGATGTGTTGAGACGAAATGAATTTTCAATGAAGATTTTAGAGACTCTCTTTTTTTTTTTTAGACAGAGTCTCACTCTGTTGCCCAGGCTGGAGTGCAGTGGTGCGATCTCGGCTCACTGCAACCTCTGCCTCCCGGGTTCAAGCAATTCTCTGCCTCAGCCTTCCGAATAGATGGGATGACAGGCACCTGCCAACACGGCAGGCTAATTTTTGTATTTTTAGTAGAGACAGGGGTTCACCATCTTGGCCAGGATGGTCTTGAACTCCTGACCTCAGGTGATCCACCCACCTCGGCCTCTCAAAGTGCTGGGGTTACAGATGTGAGCCACTATGCCCTGCTGAGACTCTTTTTAATACATGCTTTGGTTCTAATAAAATTCCCCCTTAAGCTCTTTGGACAGACGACAGGGAAGAAATCATTTACAATTCTCTTAACAAAACCCCCATGAATAATAACCCATTTCCCCCCAGACTAGAAAAGGAAACTATTTCACCCTGCTCTTTGAGGGAATTGAATAAATAGTAAATGAAATTCTATCTGTACAGGAAACATGGGTACTTGGCATTACATCTAGAAAAGAAAAGACATGAGTGGTTTCTCCTAAATGAATGACATGTTTAAAAACCATCATCAGGACCCTCTCTGTGATTACAGGTTTTGCATGCATTTTAACTATTGGGTGCTAGAAGAAAATTTCCATATGAGCACACCCTCTTTCTTCTTCTCCTCCCCCTCTTCCCTCTCCTCCCGCTCCTCCCGCTCCTCCTCCTCTTCCTTCTTTTCTTCTTCTTCTTCTCCTTCTCCTTCTCTTTCTTCTTCTTCCTCTTCTTTCTCTTCCTCCTCTTCCTCCTCTGCTTCTTCTCCTTTCTTTCTCTTCTTTCTTCTTCCTCTTCTCTTCCTCTTCCTTCTCTTCCTCTTCTTTCTCTTCCTCCTCTTCTTTCTCTTCTTTCTCTTCCTCCTCTTCCTCCTCTGCTTCTTCTCCTTCTTCTCCCTCTTCTCCCTCTTGCTCCTCTCCTTCTCCTTCTCCTCCTCCTCCTCCTCTTCTTCCTCTTCTTTCTCTTCCTCCTCTTCCTCATCTGCTTCTTCTCCTTCTTCTCCCTCTTCTCCCTCTTCCTCCTCTCCTTCTCCTCCTCCTCCTCCTCCTCCTCCTTCTTCTTCTTCTGCCACATGGGATTAGCATGTGGACATCTTTGGGGCCATTATTCTGTTTGCCACATGGGGATTAGGACATGGACATCTTTGGGGCCATTATTCTGTCTGCCACATGGGATTAGGATGTGGACATCTTTGGGACCATTATTCTGTCTACCACATGGGATTAGGATGTGGACATCTTTGGGGCCAGCATTGATGTTATCTCGGCTCACTGCAAACTCCACCTCCCGGGTTCAAGTGGTTCTCCTGCCTCAGCCCCCCGAGTATCCGGGGTTACAGGCACACACCACCATGCCTGGCTAATTTTTGTATTTTTAGTAGAAATGAGGTTTCATCATGTTGGCCAAGCTGGTCTCAAACTCCTGACCTTAAGTGATCCACCCACCTCGGCCTCCCATCTGTGCTGGAATTACAGGCATAAGCCACCATGCCTGGCTGGCTCCCACTTTTCAATGAAAACATGTGGTATTTAGTTTTCTGTTCCTGCATTGGTTTGCTAAGCATAATGGCCTCCAATTTCATCTGTGTCTGCAAAGGATATGCTTTCGTCCTTTTTCATGGCTGCATAGTATTCCACTCATTTGTGGCACACTTTCTTTAAAGGAGTGGGTTGGGAGGAGGGAAAGGATCAGAAAAAAAGTAACCTATTGGCTACAAAGCTTAGTACCTGGGTGACAAAATAATCTGTACAGCAAACCCCTATGACATGAGTTCCCCTATATAACAAACCCACACAGTATCCCTGGACCTAAAATAGAAGTGTTTTTGTTTGTTTGTTTGTTTTTGTTGTATTTATTTGTTTGTTTGAGATGGAGTCTGCCTCTGTTGCTCAGGCTAGAGTACAGTGGTGCAATCTTGGCTCACTGCAACCTGCATCTCCCAGAAAAAGAAAGCAAACATGGCACATAGCATCAACTTTTTAGACGAAGTTGGAGCTTCTGGTGGGTGGACCAGCTGGAGCTTCTGGTGGGTGGACCATGCTGGAGCTTCTGGTCGGTGGACCAGCTGGAGCTTCTGGTGGGTGGACCATGCTGGAGCTTCTGGTGTGTAAACTGTGCTAGAACTTGTGGTGGGTAAACCATGCTGAAGCTTCTGGTGTGTGGACCATGGTGGAGGTTCTTATGGGTAAATCATGCTGGAGCTTCTGGTGTGTAAACTGTGCTAGAACTTGTGGTGGGTAAACCATGCTGAAGCTTCTGGTGTGTGGACCATGGTGGAGGTTCTTATGGGTAAATCATGCTGGAACTTCTGGTGGGTGGACCGTGGTGGAGGTTCTGGTGGGTGAACCATGGTGGAGAATCTGGTGGAGTTTCTGGTGGGTGGACCATAGTGGAGAATCTGGTGGAGCTTCTGAGTTTCTGGTGGGTAAATTGTGCTGGAGCCTCTGGTGGGTAAACCATGCTGGAGCCTCTGGTGGGTAAACCATGCTGGAGCCTCTGGTGGGTGGACCATGCTGGAGCTTCTTGTGGGTGGACCAGGGTGGAGCTTCTGGTGGGTGGACCATGGTGGAGGTTCTGGTGGGTGGACCATGGTGGAGCTTCTTGTGGGTAGACCAGGGTGGAGCTTCTGGTGGGTGGGCCATGGTGGAGGTTCTGGTGGGTAGACCAGGGTGGAGCTTCTGATGAGTGGACCATGGTGGAGTTTCTTGTGGGTACACCAGGGTGGAGCTTCTGGTGGGTGGACCAGGGTGGAGATTCTTGTGGGTGGACCATGGTGGAGTTTCTTGTGGGTGGACCATGGTGGAGTTTCTTGTGGGTGGACCATGGTGGAGATTCTTGTGGGTGGACCATGGTGGAGATTCTTGTGGGTGGACCATGGTGGAGTTTCTTGTGGGTGGACCATGGTGGAGATTCTTGTGGGTGGACCATGGTGGAGATTCTTGTGGGTGGACCATGGTGGAGATTCTTGTGGGTGGACCATGGTGGAGATTCTTGTGGGTGGGCCATGGTAGAGATTCTTGTGGGTGGACCATGGTGGAGTTTCTTGTGGGTAGACCATGGTGGAGATTCTTGTGGGTGGACCATGGTGGAGATTCTTGTGGGTGGACCATGGTGGAGATTCTTGTGGGTGGACCATGGTGGAGATTCTTGTGGGTGGACCATGGTGGAGATTCTTGTGGGTGGACCATGGTGGAGTTTCTTGTGGGTAGACCATGGTGGAGTTTCTTGTGGGTAGACCATGGTGGAGATTCTTGTGGGTGGACCATGGTGGAGGTTCTAGTGGGTGGACCATGGTGGAGTTTCTGGTAAGTGGACCATGGTGGAGAATCTGGTGGAGCATTTGGTGGGTGGACCACGCTGGAGCTTCTGGTGGGTAAACCGTGCTGGAGCCTCTGGTGGGTGGAGTATCCACACGCCTGTGGGTGCCCACTGATAGTGGGGACTTTGCCCGAGGTCCGGGAAACCTGCAAGGACGCCACGCACCCCATACATTCTTTCCGGTGACTTAATTCGTCCACGGCACGCTGTGCATTTCCCCAAAAATGATGTCAGCCAATTACACTTTCACATCAAATGCCTTCCTGATGGGTGAAACTGGAAACGTGAAAACACTTTAATTCTCAGATAATGTAATGGTTTACATCTGGGGCTCTCCAGGCGGCCAACGACTGGTTCACGTCGCTCGTTTCCAAGAAATGTTTGCAGTACGTGTCTTGTTTAATAACGATTTAAACATTGAAAATAAATGGTTTCCTCTTAGGGGTCCGTGTCCGTATCACCGAGAGTCTCGGACGACAGTCTTTCCTTTCAACGGTAATCGCCAAGTCAGTCTCCATAAGTCATTGACAAAATCCTCTAATGGTTCCCCCCCGCTTTTTTTTTTTTTTAACACTTAAGCTTTTTTTTTTTTTTTTTTTTTTACAACAGTCCATTTGTCCCTGGAAAACTGCGTATATATTTGTATATAACAATGTTGGTATTTCATTCATTTATTTATTTATTTTGAGACAAAATCCCGCTCTCGTCACCCAGGAGGGAGGGCAGTGGTGCAATCTCGGCTCGCCGCAACCTCCGACTCCCGGGTTCAATCCACCCTCGCACCTCAGTTTCCCAAGTTTTACAAGGATTTGTAATTTGGAATTTCCCAAGGATTACAGCTGTGCATCACCACACCCGGCTAATTTTTTTTTTTTTTAATTTTGTAAAGATGAGGTCTTGCCGTGTCTCAAGGAGCACAAGGTCTCCAGCTCCTGGGCTCAAACTGTGTCCACCTGCTACAACCCCTTAAAGTGCTGAGATTACAGGTGTGAGCCTCCTCACCCGGCCGGACACACCACATACATTGCATTTGCTCAATAAGGCTTCGTGGTCATTTGAGATTTTCAACCCTAGCCTCCCTCCCTTCCTCCCTCCCTCCCTGTCTTCTTCTAGCCCCCCAGTTTGTGCTATGCCTGCGTTTATATCCACGTGTACCCAACGCTGAGCTCCTACTTACAAGGTGAGAACATGCAGGATTTGTTCTTCTGTTCCTGTGATGATGATATTAGGGTCATCTCCCCAGCTGCCTCCAGCTTGCTGCAAACGACGTGCTTTCTTTCTTTCTCGTGGCAAAGCTATGTATTTCAAAGTATGTCAGTGACATAATTCACACAAATACGTCAATAACGAGATAAATACATAACCTACGGCATTTTCTTCCGTGTTCGCCACGGGAGGCATGAGCCTGCCCAATCTGGCTTTGATATTTCTCTTCCAGTTTGCTCAGCAGACAGGCCCAGCTTTTTCCAACGTGACGTGCGGCAAATTCACCTGGCTGGTCAGCTCGAGAGATGGAGATTAACCCACGTTACAACCAGGTACGGTTTCCACGAGACTGAAGACTCCTTCCTCCAGGCCTGTGCATGTGGATATACACCTGAGGATAAGACACGACCTTTACTTTAAGGGTACAAGACGCGCAGAAATGAACAGGTAGCATTTCGTGGGAGGAGATGCCCTCAGGACCTTTGTGTGTGTGTGTGTGTGTGTGTGTGTGTGTGTGTGTGTGAGAGTGACTGAGTCTCACTCTGTCACCCAGGCTGGAGTGCAGTGGTGTGATCTCAGGTCACTGCAACCTCTGCCTCCCGGGTTCAAATGGTTCTCCTGCCTCAGCCTCCTGAGTAGCTGGGATTACAGGCGCCTATCACCACACCCGGCTAATTCTTCTATTTTTAGTAGAGACAGGGTTTCACCATGTTGGCCAGGCTAGTCTTGAACTCCTGACCTCAGGTGATCCGCCCGCCTCAGCCTCCCAGAGGCCTGGGATGACAGGCGTGAGCCACCGCACCCAGCTGTATGTACCATTTTCTTTTTTTTTTTTTTTTTTAAGACAGTTTCACTCTTGTTACCCAGCCTGGAGTGCAATGGTGCAATCTTGGCTCACTGCAACCTCCGCCTCCCGGGTTCAAATGATTCTCCTGCCTCAGCCTCCTGAGTAGCTCAGATTACAAGTACCCACCACCACATCTGGCTAATTTTTCTTTTTTGATACGGAGTCTTGCTCTGTTGCCCAGGCTGGAATGCTTAAGCCCAATCTCGGCTCCCTGCAACCTCCGCCTCCTGGGTTCAAGCGATTCTCCTGCCTCAGCCTCCCGAGTAGCTGGGATTACAGGCATCCACCAACACGTCTGGCTAATTTTTGTATTTTTAGTAGAGACGGGGTTTCACCGTGTTGGCCAGGCTGATCTTGAACTCCTGATTTCAGGTGATCCACCTTCAGGGCACCCTCAGGATTTTTAAATACCAGAATCCCCCTCAAAAAGCACCAGCCACTGTCTCTATAACTGGCCCACAGGATCTCTTTAGGATGACCTTAAAACTCATCACAACGGCCAGGCGCGGTGGCTCAAGCCTGTAATCCCAGCACTTTGGGAGGCCGAGACGGGCGGATCACAAGGTCAGGAGATCGAGACCATCCTGGCTAACACGGTGAAACCCCGTCTCTACTAAAAAATACAAAAAACTAGCGGGGCGAGGTGGCAGGCGCCTGTAGTCCCAACTACTCGGGAGGCTGAGGCAGGAGAATGGCGTGAACCCGGGAGACGGAGCTTGAAGTGAGCTGAGATCCGGCCACTGCACTCCAGCCTGGGCGGCAGAGCGAGACTCTGTTCCAAAAAAAAAAAAAAAAAACATCACAACGAAGGGCTGGGCGCAGTGGCTCACATGCCTGTAATCCCGGCACTTTGAGAGCCCAAGGCAGGTGGGTCATTTGAAGTCAGGAGTTCGAGACCAGCCTGACCAACATGGTGAAGCCCCATCTCTACTAAAAATACAAAAATTAGCCTGGTGTGGTGGTGGGCACCTGTAATCCCAGCTACTCGAGGTATATTTGTATTTATTTATAAATAAATATAAAATAAAATAAAAACAGTAAAGGAGTGATGCTCTGAGACAGGCTACAATATGCATGAACCTGAAAAGGTAGCACTCTGTGAAAAAAAACAGGCCCCAAAAAACCACAGACTGGGCCGGGCGCGGCGGCTCACGCCTGTCATCCCAGCACTTTGGGAGGCTGAGGTGGGTGGATCACTTGAGGTCAGGAGTTCGAGACAAGCCTGGCCAACATGGGGAACCCTCGTCTCTACTAAAAATACAAAAACTTAGCCTTGTGTGGTGGTGGGTGCCTGTCGACCCAGCTACTCGGGAGGCTGAGGCAGGAGAATCACTTGAACCCGGGAGGTGGAGGTTGCACTGAGCCAAAATCACGCCACTGCCCTCCAGCCTGGGTGAGACAACGAGACTCCATCTCAAAAATAAATAAATAGGCCAGGTGCAGTGGCTCACACCTGTCATCGCAGCAGTTTGGGAGGCCGAGGTGGGTGGATCACGAGGTCAAGAGATCGAGACCATCCTGGCTAAGACAGTGAAACCCATCTCTACCAAAAAAAAAAAAAAAAAATACAAAAAATTAGCCAGACGTGGTGGCAGGTGCCTGTCAACCCAGCTATTTGGGAGGCTGAGGCAGGAGAATCACTTGAACCCGGGAGGCGGAGGTTGCCCTGAGCTGAGATCGCACCACTGCACTCCAGCCTGGGCGACAGAGCGAGACTCCGTCTCAAAACTCAATAAATAACAATAAATAAACCAATAAACAGAGCGGAGATGCTCCAAGGCTGCCAAGGCTACGGCCCTTCCTCCTCGGGGAACATGTGGGCAGAGGCTGAACCCGGAGGGCCCCCAGCCATCGCAGGGTGAGTAATTTCCGAGCGTGCAATTATAAAGAACCGAAGTGCAATAGGTCTCCAAAGCACCCCCAGGATTCCCGCAGCGTGTACATAATTGCAGCCAGACAGTACCCTCGCCGTGGCCTGTGTCCCAGCCCTCACCCCGCATCCCGCTTGGCGCTCCCACATGTGGGTCAATTTTCCAAGCTGATTGCTGGAAACTGATGAAGGGAAGTGATGGGGCCTCCTGTGACGGGCGGCCCCACAGCTGCTGTGATCGGAAAGAAAGAGAGAGAGAGAGAAAGAGAGAGAGAGAGAAAGAGAGAGAGAGGAGAGCTCCCCGGGAAGCTATATTCTCTGTGCTCCAATTCCAGGGCATCTTTTGGAAGAAAAGAGATGACTCTGGTGGTTTTGCAGAAGGTCGTTGTCAGAGCTGAGGAGGAGGAAAATGGCACTTTGGCAACTCATGGTTTTGAGTTCTGCAAAAATCAGGGAGGTGGGAGCAGGAGCAGGGGAGGGAGGACAGAAGGAAGCATCAACAGCCCCCAGAAGGAAGGACCTCTCCTCCCTTCCTCTCCATCTCCCCCAACATGACCCCATCCCTCGACTTTGCCTTTGCAGAGGGGCTTCCTGCCTTTGTCCACAGCTGTTTCTCTCTTTCTCGTGTTGAGAGACAATCTTGCTCTGTCACCCAGACTGCAGTGCAATGGAGCAATCATAGCTCGCTGCAACCTCAAGTTCCTGGGCTCAAGCAATCCTCCCACCCCAGCCTCCCAAGTAGCCGAGACCACAGGAGCGTGCCACCATGCCCTATTAATTTTTAAACATGTTTTGGAGACAGGGGTCTCACTATGTTGTCCAGAGCACCACTGTGCCCCAGTAATTTTAAAAAAAAAATTGTAGAGATGGGGTCTTGCTATGTTGTCCAGGCTGGTCTCAAACTCCTGGGCTTAAGCTTCTCCCACGTCAGCCTCCCAAGTAGCCGAGACCACAGGAGCGTGCCACCATGCCCTATTAATTTTTAAACATGTTTTGGAGACAGGGGTCTCACTATGTTGTCCAGAGCACCACTGTGCCCCAGTAATTTAAAAAAAAAAATTGTAGAGATGGGGTCTTGCTATGTTGTCCAGGCTGGTCTCAAACTCCTGGGCTTAAGCTTCTCCCACATCAGCCTCCCAAGTAGCCGAGACCACAGGAGCATGCCACCATGCCCTATTAATTTTTAAACATGTTTTGGAGACAGGGGTCTCACTATGTTGCCCAGAGCACCACCATGCCCCAGTAATTAAAAAAAAAAATTGTAGAGATGGGGTCTTGCTATGTTGTCCAGGCTCGTCTCAAACTCCTGGGCTCAGCCTTCTCCCAACCCAGCCTCCCAAGTAGTCGAGACCACAGGAGCATGCCACCATACCCTATTAATTTTTAAACATGTTTTGGAGACAGGGGGTTTCACTATGTTGCCCAGAGCACCACCATGCCCCAGTAATTTTTTTTTAAAAAAAAATTGTAGAGATGGGGTCTTGCTATGTTGCCCAGGCTAGTCTCAAACTCCTGGGCTCAGGCTTCTCCCACCTCAGCCTCCCAAGTAGCCGAGACCACAGGAGCGTGCCACCATGCCCTATTAATTTTAATTTTTATTTTTTAAACATGTTTTGAAGACAAGGGGTCTCACTATGTTGCTCAGAGCACCGCCATGCCCCAGTAATTTAAAAAAA
The DNA here is from genome assembly GCF_043159975.1 of Macaca nemestrina. Lineage (NCBI taxonomy): Eukaryota > Metazoa > Chordata > Mammalia > Primates > Cercopithecidae > Macaca > Macaca nemestrina. The sequence goes on from NC_092146.1 coordinate 673,914, forward strand.
AAAAATTGTAGAGATGGGGTCTTGCTATGTTGCCCAGGCTGGTCTCAAACTCCTGGGCTGAAGCTTCTCCCACCTCAGCCTCCCAAGTAATTGAGACCACAGGAGCATGCCACCATGCCCTATTAAATTTTAAAGATGTTTTGGAGACGGGGGTCTCACTATGTTGCCCAGAGCACCACCGTGCCCCAGTAATTAAAAAAAAATTGTAGAGATGGGGTCTTGCTGTGTTGCCCAGGCTGGTCTCAAACTCCTGGGCTCAAGTGATCCTCCCACCTTTATTTTATGAAGAGAAATACGCAATATTTAGATAGTGCGTTTGTGTTAAAATGCAGCTTGATCCTCAGACAGTAAGAGGAAGGTATTTTACAGAACAGACAGCAGAACTTTCTAGAAGGTGGGTGATTGTTCAGTGGCTATTCAGAGAATAAGTAGTAAAACCGAAGGAATGGCAACTTCTGGGCCTTCTGGACCTAAAATTAAGGGCTACCCAGGCGCAGTGGCTCACGCCCGTCATCCCAGCACTTTGGGAGGCCGAGGCGGGCGGATCACCTGAGGTCAGGAGTTCGAGACCAGCCTGACCAACATGGTGAAACTCCATCTCTTCTAAAAACACAAAACTTAGCCAGGCATGGCCTCTTTGATAAGGATCTTAAGCCCATTCATGAGAAAGGTGCTTCCATGGCCTGATCACCCCCTTTTTTATTCATGTTATATATTTTTTTATTTTTTTATTTTTGAGACAGGGTCTGGCTATATCACCCAGGCTGGAGTATCACCTCAGCTTACTACAACCTCTGCCTACTGGGCTCAAACGATCCTCCCACCACAGCCTCCCAAGTAGCTAGGACTACAGGTACGCACCACCACGCCCAGCTCATTTTTGTACTTTCTATAGAGACAGGGGGTTTGCCATGTTGCCCAGGCTGGTCTCGAACTCATGAGCTCAGGCGATCTGCCTTCGTCCGCCTCCCAAAGTCCTGGGATTACAGGCCTGAGCCACTGTGCTGCCCCTCTTTTAATTTTAATTTAAATTTTATTTGTTGTTTATGTATTCATTTATTTATTTACTTATATTTGAGACAAAGTGTCGCTCTGTCATCCAGGCTGGAGCACAGTGGTATGATCTCAGCTCACTGCAACCGCCGCCTCCCGGGTTCAAGCGATTCTCCTGCCTCAGCCTCCCGAGTAGCTGGGATGACAGGCACCGCCACCTCGCCCAGGTAAGTTTTGTATTTTTAGTAGAGACGGGGTTTCACTACGTCGGTCAGGCTGGTCTCGAACTCCTGACCTCAGGTGATCCACCTGCCTCGGCCTCCCAAAGTGCTGGGATGACAGGCGTGAGCCACCGCGCCCGGCCCCTTTGCTTTTCTTAAGTGACTCCGTGGGGGAATCCATGAGCAGCCTCTTGGCATCTTGGTTTTTTCTCCCTGGCAGGTGTCTGCAGGAAAGCGAGCGTGTTGATTGCAGGCCGGGGGCCGCCCATGAGGGATGTGTGTGAGTCACAGTCCCACACTGGGTTTTGCCTGAGGGTCCAGATCAACAAATCTGCATGTTAGGACAAGTGCTTTTACAGTCCTTTTTAATGCACTTCTAAAAGAAACCATCTCAGTCGCTTTTACACATCTGCAGCTGAGAGGAGAGGAGTGTGGGGCACGGGTCTCCCCGATGACCCGGGGAAGAGACCGAGGTGCTAAGTGTCCACTCCTCTCCTCCTTTTTTTTTTAAATAAACTTCTTTTTTTCCCTTGTTTATTTTTAAATAAACCTTGCACGACTTTTCCTTGTTTTTTTTTAAATAAATCTCTTTTTTTCCCTTTTTTTTTAAATAAACCTTGCATGACTTTTCCTTGTTTTTTTTAAAATAAACCTCTTTTTTTCCCTTGTTTACTTTTAAATAAACCTTGCACGACTTTTCCTTGTTTTTCTTTTTTTTTAAATAAACCTCTTTTTTTCCCTTGTTTTTTTAATAAACCTTGCACGACTTTTCCTTGTTTTTTTTTAAATAAACCTCTTTTTTTCTCTTGTTTTTTTAAAATAAACCTTGCACGACTTTTCCTTGTTTTTTTTTAAAATAAATCTCTTTTTTTCCCCTTTTTTTTAATAAACCTTGCACGACTTTTCCTTGTTTTTCTTTTTGTTTTAAATAAACCTCTTTTTTCCCTTTTTTTTTTAAATAAACCTTGCATGACTTTTCCTTGTTTTTTTTTAAATAAATCTTTTTTTCCCCTTGTTTTTTTAATAAACCTTTCACAACTTTCCCTTGTTTTTCTTTTTTTTTTTAAATAAACCTCTTTTTTTCCCTTTTTTTTAATAAACCTTGCACGACTTTTCCTTGTTTTTTTTTTTAAATAAACCTCTTTCTTTCCCTTGTTTATTTTTAAATAAACCTTGCACGACTTTTCCTTTTTTTTTTTTTTTAAACAAACCTCTTTATTTCCCTTGTTTTTTTTTAAATAAACCTTGCACGACTTTTCCTTGTTTTTTTTTTTAAATAAACCGGTTTTTGCCTTGTTTGTTTTTTCTTTCTTTTAATAAACCTTGCACAACTTTTCCTCGTTTTTTATTTATTTATTTATTTTTTAATAAACCTCTGTTCAAACATAAACTTACACACTTTTCTGGAGCAGCCTGAACCTGTTCCCAATTTCTTGTCCAAACAATGAAAAATATACAAGTGCATTTTAAGAGTGACTCTATCTGACCTTTCCGGGAGGGAGAAAAAAAAAAAACAAAAAACCAAAAAAAAAACGGCACAAAAAAAACGGAGCCTGAAGCATGTTCGCGGCGTTTGATGTTAAGGCAGAGGCCACCTGGGTCAGCCTTGTCACCAGATGACGTTTTCACACCAGTCCGCAAAGCAGTAGATCTGGAAAATCTGACCTCCGGGGTTTTAGATCTCGGCTTCGAAAAATAGACATTCCAAAAAATCTGAAGTGTTTAAGTGACTATTACTCCCAAATTGAAATGGGAGACGAGATGATTAGACGGATTCTCCAGACGCTTACAAAAACCATGATGTGTGCGTGTGTGTGTCGAGAGAGAGATAAAAAGGTATATAGATAGATTGGGTGCAGCGGTTCACATCAGTAATCCCAGCACTTTGGGAGGCCGAGGCGGGCAGATCACCTGAGGTCAGGAGTTCGAGACCAGCCTGGCCAGCATGATGAAAACCGATCTCTACTAAAAATACCAAAATTGGCTGGGCGTGGTGGTCTGTAAGAAATTGGCTGGGCCTATAGTCCCAGCTACTCGGGAGGCTGAGGCAAGAGAATCACTTGAACCTGGGAGGTGGAGGTTGCAGTGAGCTGAGATCGTGCCACTGCACTCCGGCTTGGTTGACAGAATAAGACTCTGTCTCAAAAAAAGAAAAAAAGGATATATAGATAGACGATAGACATATTACAGATGGCAAGAAAGAAACTAGACAGGTTAAACACGTGATAGAAATAGATAACTGTTAGAACGACATAGATGGTAGATATATAATTAACAGAAAATAGATAAATTAGAACAATTAAAGAAACGATATAGGTAAATAAATGATAGATAACAAATATATTATTAATACGTAGGAATAGATCAGTTAGATTACATAAATGATAGAGATAGATAAATATATGACAGATATATAGAGAGATATATAGACAGATATATAGAGACAGATATATAGAGATATATATAGAGATATCAGAACGACAGAGATATAGACAGATATATAGAGAGCTAGATAGATAGATAGGTAGCTAGCTAGCTAGCTAGATAGATAGATACATAGATAGATACAGAGATATATGATAGGCAGATAATTGATACATAGACTATAGATTCGCTAGATAAATACATATATAGATAGATGGATAGATGGATGGATAATAGATAGATGATGGATATATAGTAGATGATAGTAGAGAGATGATAGGTAGATAGACAACTAGCTAGCTAGACAGATAGATGATAGGTAGATAATTGATACACAGATTACAGATTCAATAGAGAAATAGATAATACATTAGATGGATAGACGAATAGATAGATAATACATTACATGGATAGATGAATAGATAGGTAGATAGACTGATTGATAGCTACAGGGATAGATGATAGATAGATAATTGATATATAGATTATAGATTCGATAGATAAATATATAGATAGATGGATAGATGGATGGATAATAGATTATGGATATATAGTAGACAATAGTAGAGAGATTATAGGTAGATAGACAGCTAGCTAGCTAGCTAGATGATAGGTAGATAATTGATACACAGATTATCGATTCAATAGATAGATAATACATTAGATGGATAGACAGATGAATAGATAGATAGATGGATCAGTAGGTAGGTAGGTGGATAAGTAGCTACAGGGATAGATGACAGATAGATAGATAATTGATATATAGGTTATAGATTCAATAGATAAATACATATATAGATAGATGGATAGATGGATGGATGGATGATAGATGATGGATATATAGTAGATGATAGATAGTAGAGAGATGATAGATACGTAGACAGCTAGCTAGCCAGACAGACAGATGATAGGTAGATAATTGATACCTAGACTATAGATTCAATAGGTAAATCCATAGATAGATAATACATTAGATGGATGGATAGATAGATGGATAGATAGATAGCTACAGGGATAGATGATAGATAGATAATTGATACATAGATGATAGATTCAATAGATAAATACATATATAGATAGATGGCTAGATGGATGGATGATAGATAGATGAGGGATATATAGCAGATGATAGATGATTGATAGATGATAGATGGTAGATAGATTATAGATAAATAGATCCATAGGTCGATAGATGATAGATGAGTAATAGACAGACAGAAACTCTCCAGTCTGCCTAAGATATTTCCTGCTGTTTTGTAAGACATAACCCTCATGCGTCTCTTGTATCTGCTGCTGCTGTTATTCTGAAGAATCTTAAGTTTTGGAATTTCAGGTACAAGAGGACCCTGCAGATATCGGCCACCTGCTTTTCCCTCCCTTCCTGGGGAGGTTCAGTTCGGCCTCACACCCACTCACTTGTACCTCCTGTGGGTCTCAGAGCCGCCCCCTCCTTGTCTGCAAAGAGCGAGGCATGGTACCTGCTCCGGGGAACCCCCTCCATCCTTGGGGCACTCAGGGTGCAAGTCAGCCTGTCCTTCTCCTTCACGGACAGTTGTCACTGTCACAAGAGATCATGGGCCATTTAGGGGACGCTCACCCTCATGAGGCTGGCATGCCAGAGGCAACCTCAAAATGCATGAGCCCCAGTTCCGTCTTCTCAGAAATGAGGAGAGTGTCTGGTAGAGCTGACTTTGGGGGTTCACGGGGTTGTGGGGTGGGTGTCTGGGGCAGAGCCGTGATCCGGCTCTCAGTTGTCTCTTTACCGTTCGGGTTGTCTGTGCCTGAGCCCATCCTCAGCTGTTGAATCACGGTAGAGAAACCACAGAACGATCTTTTGGGGTGAAACCCCAGGGTCTGTTTGCTCACTGGCATCGGCAAACCGCACCTGCAAAGAGCCGGTCAACTATTCCCTAAGCACGGAAATCCTCATGCTTATCTGGGGGTAATTCCGGGCCCTGCAGGTGGTTAGGGAGAGTCAGAAGATATGTCTTGGGGTGGGGGGGCCCATCACGGCATTCCCGGGGCTGCCGGCAGGACCTGGAATCAAGCAGGAGACAGAAGGACATACCCCTAGAAGAGGTTTCCTCTCCGTGAGGCCGTGGAGTCCGGCCCCGGTGGAAAATAAACTTCTTAATACGATTGAGATCAACAGATGGGCGTTTCTCCGTGATAAATTTAAGCAAATTGAACGTAATTACCTCAATTGAATTCAGACCAAGCCCTGCCCTGACCTTCCGCTGAAGCATATTCTGCCCGCTTGGGGAGGAGGCCGGCGCACGTGACATGATTTGGACAATTTGCACATATTTATACAATTTGTCGTGATTCCGTCTGTACAGGCTGGAGGCGGCGAGGTTTGCCTCCAGCCCCCCTGTGAAATCAGGCATATGAGAATCACGTGCTGGACTTACCTCTTGTGTGTGCGCTAGTGGGGAGAGTGGGTGGACATATGTGTGTGTGTGTGTCTGTGTGTGTGTGTGTGTGTGTGGGCAGAAGATGCAAATCTGTTGATACAAACCAACATGCAATGTCCATGGATATAAACCAACAAGCAATGTTTTGTTGATACAAACCAACAAGCAATGTTCCATGGACACAAACCAACAAGCCATGTTCCGTGGACACAAACCAACAAGCCATGTTCCGTGGATACAAACCAACAAGCAATGTTCCGTGGATACAAACCAACAAGCAATGTTTTGTTGACACAAACCAACAAGCCATGTTCCGTGGACACAAACCAACAAGCAACGTTCCGTGAACACAAACCAACAAGCAACGTTCCGTGGACACAAACCAACAAGCCATGTTCCGTGGACACAAACCAACAAGCCATGTTCCGTGGACACAAACCAACAAGCAACGTTCCGTGAACACAAACCAACAAGCAACGTTCCGTGGACACAAACCAACAAGCCATGTTCCGTGGACACAAACCAACAAGCCATGTTCCGTGGACACAAACCAACAAGCAACGTTCCGTGAACACAAACCAACAAGCAACGTTCCGTGGACACAAACCAACAAGCAATGTTCTGTGGACACAAACCAACAAGCAATGTTCCATGGATATAAACCAATAAACAATGTTCCGTGGACACAAACCAACAAGCCATGTTCCGTGGACACAAACCAACAAGCAACGTTCCGTGGACACAAACCAATAAGCAATGTTCCGTGGACACAAACCAACACACAATGTTCCGTGGACACAAACCAACAAGCCATGTTCCGAGGACACAAACCAACAAGCCATGTTCCGAGGACACAAACCAACAAGCAACGTTCCATGGACACAAACCAACAAGCCATGTTCCATGGACACAAACCAATAAGCAATGTTCCGTGGACACAAACCAACACGCAATGTTCCGTGGACACAAACCAACAAGCCATGTTCCATGGACACAAACCAACAAGCCATGTTCCGTGCACACAAACCAACAAGCCATGTTCCATGGATATAAGCCAACAAGCAATGTTATGATATAAGGGAGGGAAATAAAGCCAGCAGGTGCTATAATACATATACCAAAAAAAAGAAAAAAGAAAAAATCTGTTCTATGCTCATGCCACTGTAAGACGACGGACAGCTGTGTACACGTGTGGCTTCACCAACTGCCGAGGAAGGGTTATTTGCAAGTACAGCCACGGGATGTCAGAGGTCTCTCTATTTTGACCTCAGGCACCCAGTTCCTGCCTGCAAATGGCGTGGTAACGTGGGGGACTATTCGAAGGAAAACAGACAGGTGTCCGGATGGTCTGTTTTGTTGCAAGGAAGCGAACCAGCATGACGCAGGCACACCGAGTTCGCTGACACGTACCAGAGAGAAGAGCCCATTCGTGGATCTCCGTCGTATTGCGAAGTTTAATTTCTCCTGGCGTGGGCGTGCACAGCAGCCTGGCGGAGGCAAATCCTCGTAACCTGCGTGTCATAGATTGTGTTACAGGTTTTAGGGTCCTCGAGCCGCCCGGGGATGCTGGAGGTCCACAGGCCAATCTCAGGCAGAGAGAATTCCCAAATGAGCAGGAGGCTTCCGGCGCTCAGGAAACGGATTTGGAGCTCTGGGCAGGGGCGGCTTCACGATTGTAAGGAAATGGAGACAAACAGTGGTTGGGCGTGCGGTACTTTTATTTCTCCCACGCTTACTCAGATAAACGGTGTCGGCTTTTTTGGTGGAAGTATGTCCCGTGCAATATTGCTGTTTACCTCGGATTCAAGTGTCCCTGGGCTGCCGTTTATGTAGAATTCAAGGGTATCAGGGCACGTATCTGTTGTACTGTTCTACTGTTTATCTGGAATTCAAGTATACCTGGGCACACGTGCATACTGCTGTTCCCCTCGAATGCAAGAGGACCTGAGCACACATCTGTTCTGCTGTGTATGTAGAATTCAAGTGTACCTGGGCATGCATCTGTTCCACTGTTTATCTCGATTTCAAGTGTCCCTGAGCTGCTGTTTATGTAGAATTCAAGTGTATCTGAGCACACATCTGTTCTGCTGTTTATGTAGAATTCAAGTGTACCTGGGCACACATCTGTTCTACTGTTTATCTCAAATTCAAGTGTACCTGGGCACACATGCATACTGCTGTTCACCTGCAATGCAAGAGGACCTGGGCACACATCTGTTCTGGTGTTTATCTCGAATTCAAGTGTACTGAGCTGCTGTTTATGTAGAATTCAAGTGTATCTGAGCACACATCTGTTCTGCTGTGTATGTAGAATTCAAGTGTACCTGGGCACGCATGCATACTGCTGTTCACCTCGAATGCAAGTGGACCTAAGCACACATCTGTTCTGGTGTTTAACTGTGAATTCAAGTGTCCCTGGGCTGCTGTTTATCTCGAATTCAAGTGTCCCTGGGCTGCTGTTTACTTTGAATTCAAGTGTACCTGGGCACACATGCGTACTGCTATTCACCTTGAATGCAGGAGGACCTGGGTACACATCTGTTCTGGTGTTTACCTCGAATTCAAGTGTCCCTGGGCTGCTGTGTATGTAGAATTCAAGTGTACCTGGGCATGCATCTGTTCCACCGTTTATCTCGATTTCAAGTGTACCTGAGCTGCTGTTTATGTAGAATTCAAGTGTACCTGGGCACACATCTGTTCTACTGTTTATCTCAAATTCAAGTGTACCTGGGCACACATGCATACTGCTGTTCACCTGCAATGCAAGAGGACCTGGGCACACATCTGTTCTGGTGTTTATCTCGAATTCAAGTGTACTGAGCTGCTGTTTATGTAGAATTCAAGTGTATCTGAGCACACATCTGTTCTGCTGTGTATGTAGAATTCAAGTGTACCTGGGCACGCATGCATACTGCTGTTCACCTCGAATGCAAGTGCACCTAAGCACACATCTGTTCTGGTGTTTAACTGTGAATTCAAGTGTACCTGGGCTGCTGTTTATCTTGAATTCAAGTGTCCCTGGGCTGCTGTTTACTTTGAATTCAAGTGTACCTGGGCACACATGCGTACTGCTATTCACCTCGAATGCAGGAGTACCTGGGCACACATCTGTTCTGCTGTTTACCTCGAATTCAAGTGTCCCTGGGCTGCTGTTTATGTAGAATTCAAGTGTACCTGGGCACACATCTGTTCCACCGTTTATCTCGAATTCAAGTGTAGCTGGGCACGCATCTGTTCTGCTGTTTAACTGTGAATTCCACTGTACCTGGGCTGCTGTGTATGTAGAATTCAAGTGTACCTGGGCACACGCATCCGTTCCACTGTTTATCTCGAATTCAAGTGTACCTGAGCTGCTGTTTATCTTGAATGTAAGTGTACTTGAGCTGCTATTTACTTCAAATTCAAGTGTACCTGGGCACGTAGTTCTGTTTACCTTGAATTCCGGCGTACCTGAACACACGTCTGTTCTGCCGTTTATGTCGAATTCAAGTGTACCTGAGCTGCTGTGTATGTAGAATTCAAGTGTATCTGAGCTTGTCTCTGTTCTGCTGTTTATCTCCCACTCAGATGTACCCGAGCGTGCATCTGTTCTGCTGTTTACCTCGAATTCAAGTCTACTTGGCTACGCATACTGTACTTTTATTAGTTAACTGGAGCGATGTGTTAAAAAAAAAAAAAGAAAAGAAACTCTCATGATGTTCCTGAAGTTGGAAACTTTGGCAAATCATTTCCCCCACGTGTCAACGTTGTTCCAATTAAGAAATTCCACACGATGTATATATTCCTGGTAAAGTTTGCCCAGTACCTGAGGGAGGCAAAAGCAGGTGGCCGATATCTGCAGGGTCCTCTCGTACCTCTTGTACCTAGGGAGGTCAGCTCAGACAGGGGAGGGTGGGGTGTGCAGACGGATCGGGGCGACCCAGACCAAATCCGATCTCCTGGAACCAAGAGATGCCACAGAGACGGGACACATCGGCCCGACGGGGGCCGGTTTGCTGCGGGATCCCGGACGCCGCTCCCGGCTGCCCCATCTCACTGGAAACCTCAGCGTGCATTTGTGAACTCCCTTACAAAAGATTGCCTCAAATCAGATGAGCCGTGACGGAATTAAAATCCAGGAGGCAGAGGCTGGCCGTGGCCTGGAGGCAGGTGTGAGGCAGCCGGTCAGGCCCCGAGGACCCGCTGTTCCAATTAGAGCCCGGGATGACCTCATGGCGAGGGCATGGCCCCGAATATTAAAAATTCCAGCAGCACATCAATGGAAGGGGTCTGGCGTGAGGGAACCGGGAGGGGTGCAAACATGTTTCGTTTTATTTCAGCACTCGGCCCCCGGCCCGCAGGGCGGTAGGAGAGGAAATTACCACTGATTGGCAGACAGATTTACAACACATGGAAGAAACAATTAGGACGCAGGCTCCACCGACTACAAAGTGAGGAAATAAATTCCCGTAATGAGACGGGGAAAAGCACGAGGTACGAATGATCTATGGACTCGTGTCTAGGATATAAAACGTCAGAACGTTCCAGGGTCGTGGTGAGTGGCTCTCCCTGACAGATGGTGCACAGATTCCTAAATCTCCTTGGGTTTTCGGGGGTTTTCTTTGGTTTGGTTTTGTTTTCAGAAAAAAGTTTCACTCGAGGCCCAGGCCGGAGTGCGGTGGCGCGATCTTGGTTCACTGCAACCTCGGCCTCCTGGGTTCAAGCCATTCTCCTGCCTCAGCCTCCCGAGTAGATGGGACTACAGGCACCTGCCACTATGCCTGGCTAATTTTATATTTTTAGTAGAGACGGGGTTTCTCCATGTTGGCCAGGCTGGTCTGGAACACCTGACCTCAGGTGATCTGCCCACCTTGGCCTCCCAAAGTGAGGAGATCACAGGTGTAAGTCACCACACTCAGCCATGCAATCATTTATTTTTTAAATTATACTTTAAGTTCTGGGATACATGTGTAGAACGTACAGGTTTGTTACATAGGTATACATGTGCCAGGATTGTTTGCTGCACCCATCAACCCATCATCTAGGTTTTAAGCCCCACAGGCATTAGGTATTTGTCCTAATGCTCGCCCTCTCCCTGCCCCCACACCCCCAATAGGCCCTGGTGTGTGATGTTCCCTCCCTGTGTCCAAGTGATCTCATTGTTCAACTCCCACTTATGAGTGAGAACATGTGGTGTTTTGTTTTCTGTCCTTGCGATAGTTTGCTGAGAATGATGGCTTCCGGCTTCATCCATGTCCCTGCAAAGGACATGAGCTCATCCTTTTTCATGGCTGCATAGTATTCCATGGTGTCTGTGCCACATTTTCTTTATCCAGTCTATCATTGATGGACATTTGGGTTGGTTCCAAGTCTAGGTTTTAAGCCCCACATGCATTAGGTATGTGTCCTAATGCTTTCCCTCCCCTAGCCCCCACCCGCCAACAGGCCCCAGTGTGTGATGTTCCCCTCCGTGTGTCCATGTGTTCTCATTGTTCACCTCCCACTGATGAGTGAGAACATGTGGTGTTTTAGTTCTGTCCTTGCGATAGTTTGCTGAGAATGATGGCTTCCGGCTTCATCCATGTCCCTGCAAAGGACATGAGCTCATCCTTTTTCATGGCTGCATAGTATTCCATGGTGTCTATGTGCCACATTTTCTTTATCCAGTCTATCACTGATGGGCGTTTGGGTTGGTTTCAAGTCTAGGTTTTAAGCCCCACATGCATTAGGTATGTGTCCTAATGCTATCCCTCCCTAGCCCTCACCCCCCAACAGGCCCCAGTGTGTGATGTTCCCCTGCCTGTGTCCGTGTGTTCTCATTGTTCAACTCCCACTGATGAGTGAGAACATGCGGTGTTTGGTTTTCTGTTCTTGTGTGAGTTTGCTGAGAAGGATGGTTTCCAGCTTCATCCATGTCCCTGCAAAAGACATGAACTCATCCTTTTTCATGGCTGCATAGTATTCCACGGTGTATATGTGCCACATTTTCTTTATCCAGTCTATCACTGATGGGCATTTGGGTTGATTCCAAGTCTTTGCTATTGTGAACAGTGACACAATAAACATACGTGTGCATGTGTCTTTATAGCAGCCTGATTTATAATCCTTTGAGTATATACCAAGTAATGGGATGGCTGGGTCAAATGGTATTTCTAGTTCTAGATCCTTGAGGAATCACCACACTGTCTTCCACCATGGTTGAACTAATTTACACTCCCCCCAACAGTGTAAAAGCGTTACTGTTTCTCCACTGCAATCAGAGTCTCTCTGTGCCACCCAGGCTGGAGTGCAGTGGTGCAGTCACGGCTCACTGAAGCCTCGACCTCCTGGGCTCAAGCAATCCTCCCATTTCAGCCTCCCAAGTAGCTGAGACTGCAGGTGAGTGCCACCACGCCAAGCTAATTTTTGTAACTTTTGGACAGATCGGGTCTTGTCCACGCTGTTCTTGAACTGCTGGTCTCAAGCGATGTCTATCGTTTTAATTCTTATTTTTACTGATTGTTAAGTCAAAGATCTCTAGCACTACACCCTAGAAAGGATCCTTCCTTTTATTTTTATTTTTGTTCATTTTTTTTTGATGGAGTCTCGCTCTGTCCCCCAGGCTGGAGTGTAGTGGTGCGATCTCGGCTCACGGCAACCTCTGACTTCCAGGTTCAAGCGATTCTCCTGCCTCAACCTCCCGAGCAGCTGGGATGACAGGTGCACACCACCACACCTGGCTAATTGTTGTATTTTTAGTAGAGATGGGGTTTCACCATGTTGGCCAGGATGGTCTCGATCTCTTGACCTCGTGATCCGCTTACCTTGGCCTCCCAAAGTGCTGGGATTGCAGGTGTGAGCCACCGTACCCAGTCAAAAGGATCCTTTCAAAAATAGTAGACAATGTATGAAGTGTCCAGTTTCTCTACATCCTTCTCCTCCTCACCAACCCTTGCGATTTTCCATTTTTTAAAGAATAATAACTGCTTCTGGTAAATGCCACATCATATATTTGCTACATAACACCCGTTTGTTGAGTAACCAAGCGCATCTGAATTTCACACGCGGCTTTAAACTTTTATTATGCAAATTTGGAAATCCAGAATCAGGGAGAAGAGTATCTGGAAACATTCCCATCCCTTGTTTTCCAGGAACCTGTTTCTTTGTGGCTGTGATACTTTAAGGCAAATTCCAGACGTTACATCATTTAGCCTATAATGACTCTAGGATGTAAATCTAACAGATAATGATTTCATAACCGCAACACCGTGAAGCCTTCATAATAACACTCATTCCTTAAGGGACTTTGCTCAGATTTGCTTTACTTACTTATTTATTTATTTATTTATTGAGACGGAGTCTTACTCTTGTGGCCCAGGCTGGAGTGCAGCGGTGCAATCTCAACTCACCACAACCTCCGCCTTCCGGGTTCAAGCGATTCTCCTGCCTCAGCCTCCTGAGTACCTGGGATCACAGGCGTGATCACAGTACCACCACACCCAGCCAATTTTGGTATTTTTAGTAGAGACGGGGTTTCACCGTGTTGGCCAGGCTGCTCTTGAACTCCTGACCTCAGGTGATCCACCCACCTCAGTCTCCCAAGTGCTGGGATGACAGGCATGAGCCACCGCGCCCAGCCCCAGGTTTGCTTTAGCATGTCAAAGATGAATTTCTACAGTTGGTTGGTTTGAGCCAGAACTGAAACAAGGTCACCTTGTTATATTTACTGATTTTTCTCAAGTATCTTTTTAAAATCACACCTGAGACAAATATATATATATTATTTTATAATATATATTTATGTATTATTTTATAATATATATTTTAAGTATTATTTTATAATATATATTTTATATTATTATTATTATTAATTTTTTTTTTGAGACGGAGTCTCACTCTGTGGCCCAGGCTGGAGTGCAGTGGCCGGATCTCAGCTCACTGCAAGCTCCGACTCCCGGGTTTATGCCATTCTCCTGCCTCAGCCTCCCGATATATATTATTTTATAATACATATTTTATATATTATTTTATAATACATATTTTATATATTATTTTATAATACATATTTTATATATTATTTTATAATATATATTTTATATATTATTTTATAATATAAAATTATATATTAATTACAATATATGATTTATATATAATATATAAATGTACAATATATATTTATATTATATGTTATATAAATATGTATGAATTACATTTTTAATATATAATTTAAATAATATTAAACAATATTTAGTATAACATATTATATATCAATCTATAATGTAATACTATGTAATAATTAATATTAATTACTGATATATATTAATTATTAATGACATAATGATTGTTAATATAATAAATATATATTATATAATAATAAATAATATAAATATGTGATACATTAATCATAATATAATTTTATAATAAGCATAATATAGATTATATTCTTATATATTATTTTATATATTTTTCTATCTAAAAAATGCACAAAGGTGAGCTTCACATAAGATAAAATTAATCGTTTTTGGAAGGAACGATTCTATGGCCTTTCGTATTTTTGTAGTGTAGTTCAACGATCACCTGTATATAGTTTTTTTTTCTTTTTTTGTGATGGAGTCTTGCTGTGATCTCCAGGCTGGAGTACAGTGGCCCAATCTCAGCTTGCTACAACCTCCGCCTCCCGGGTTCAAGCCATTCTCCTGCCTCAGCCTCCCGAGTAGCTGGGACTACAGGCATCCACCACCACGCCGGGCTAATTTTTGTATTTTTAATAGAGACGGGGTTTCACCATGTTGGCCCAGGCTGGTCTCGAACTCCCGACCTCAGGTGATGCACCTGCCTCGGCCTCCCAAAGTGCTGGGACGACAGGCTTGAGCCACCGCGCCCGGCCACCCTATCCATTCTTTAACAAAATTGCTTAATAGAATTTGCTTAAGTCAAGCCACATTTCACAAGTCCATGGCAGCGCCTACGCCTGCAGGCCTGAAGGAGTTAAGGGTAATTCCTTTTATGTTGGAGATTACCATTTTATTACCAGCGCTTTGCAGAAGATCCATTATCATAAAATAGAAAAACCCCATCACATTCTTTCCACGTGAAGCTCAGAGGCTTTTAGACCAGAGCGATTCTGAAGCTGATGGCGGAGCAATTACCCTGTGACCGTCCTCTGCGTGGAGGATTAAAAACAATCATGAAAGTAACCAGGCGTGAGTGGGATTTAAGGAACTCTCACCGTACTTAATTTGTTTTTGGACTGAATTATTTAAATCTTCTTCCCGGGCCCCCATGCCTCCCCTTTTTGTTTGGAAAAGGGACGTGCATTAATGGGTTTTAGAAGTGTACGTGGTGAAGCTGGTAATTAATAATACGATTTTTTTTTTCTTGCAATGGGGTCTCCTCTGTCACCCAGGCTGGAGGGCAGTGGTGCGATCTCGGCTCATGGCAACCTCCACCTCCTGGGTTCAAGCGATTCTCCTGCCTCAGCCTCCTGAGTAGCTGAGATTACAGGCACCTGCCACCACGCCCGGCTAATTTTTGTATTTTTAGTAGAGACGGGGTTTTGCCGTGTTGGCCAGGCTGGTCTTGAACTCCTGACCTCAGGTGATCCACCTGCCTCAGCCTCCCAAAATGCTGGAATTATAAGCATGAGCCACCGTGCCCAGCCTCTGTGTAATTTCTTATATCAAATGAAATCTAAAAGCCCATCTGATGGGAGGGTGGTGGCTGTTGAAAGCATTCCACAGTCTGCATTTCTTGTGGGTTTGCATCGTTTATCCAGCCCAGTCGTTATTTTTCTTCTTTTCTTTTCTTTTCTTTTTTTTTTTTGTTTTGTTTTTTTGGACAGAGTTTTGCTCCTGTCGCCGAGGCTGGAGGGCAGTGGCATGATCTTGGCTCACCGCAACCTCTGCCTCCTGGGTTCAAGCGATTCTCCTGCCTCAGCCTCCCGAGTAGCTGGGATGACAGGCACCTGCCACCACGCCCGGCTAAGTTTTGTATTTTTAGCAGAGACGGGGTTTCGTCATGTTGGCCAGGCTGGTCTCAAACTCCTGACCTCAGGGGATCCACCCGCCTCAGCCTCCCAAAGTGTTGGGATCACAGGCGTGAGCCACCGCACCCGGGCAATAGTTAAATTTTAATTCACCCCCAGATTCATAATACGTATGGCTCCATACAAAGCCACGTGCGCTTGGCTGGTAAGAAGGAGGCTGGTGTGATTTCACGTCACCTTCTGAGTGTGCCCGTCTCTCTGCAGGGAGAATTTTTCACTGTTCACCGAGCAACATCTATTTTCAGAAATAGGTAAACCGTGCCTGGCAAACATTGACCAGCCGTGACCACTGTCGCAGTTCATCCACGGATTTAAGATCAACTCTCATGGGGCCGAAAGATACCACGTCATAAATAAATAACTTGGTGTGGATTAAGTCGTGAGACCCACAGCCGAGGCATTTCATCTATCTTTGAAGCCGTTTCCCGGGAACCTGCCGCAGAACCAGGGTGGTTATTACGCTTACGTGACAAGCCGTAAAACAGAAAATAGAGAATAGACGGGATGGCAAGTCATAATGTTGTGAGCAAAATGGATCTGTTTTATACACGAGACAAATCCACAGAAAATCGTTTCCAGACGGCCCCACTGTTGTGTCCCAGTTCAGTGGGTGCTGGGAGGCTGCTGGATTAAAAGGAAGACTTTTCTCAAAGACTCAGGGGGAACATGAGTTTTATTTCACCGAAGTCAGCCCCGTAGCCAAGGCTGCAGACACATCAGGAACCACCACAGGGGAGAACCCTCTTTGTAAACGTGAACCCCAATCCCGTCGTCCGGGGAGTGATGTCAGCACCGCCCGTGACCCCCCACCAGTTTCCAAACAACAGCGTAAGGACGTCGGCAGTGCAGAAAGAAAAGATGATGCTGGCCAGGTGCGGTGGCTCAGGCCTCTAAGCACACTTTGGGAATTCGAGGCTGGAGGGGATTGCTTGAAGCCAGGAGTTCGAGACCAGGCTGGACAGTACAGGGAGACCCCCCTGTCACTACAAAAAAAAAAAAAAAACCACAACAAAACAACAGTTATCCAGGCCTGGTGGTGCCTACCTGCAGTCCCAGCTGCTGGAGAGGTTCAGGTGGAAACATCACGTGAGCCCAGGAGGTCGAGGCTGCCGTGAGCCGTGATCGCACCACTGCAGTCCAGCCTGGGACAACAGAGTGAGACCCCATATCAAGTGGTAGCAGGGACCTTCTCTGAGGGACCTGCACCCTCTCCCAACCCTAGCGTGGAAATGAAGGAAAATGGTGAGTTCCTTCAAGCGAAACTCCAGGCAGCTCGCCAGCCCTGAACGGTCAATGGACAACTTGATAAGCAAGGAGGTAACCGTAACTTAATAGTCGGCCGGGCGCGGTGGCTCACGCCTGTCATCCCAGCACTTTGGGAGGCCGAGGCAGGTGGATCACCTGAGGTCAGGAGTTTGAGACCAGCCTGACCAACACGGTGAAACCCCGTCTCTACTAAAAATACAAAAATTAGCCGGGCATGGTGGCGGGTGCCTGTAATCCCAGCTACTCAGGAGGCTGAGGCAGGAGAATCACTTGAACCCAGGAGGTGGTGGTTGTGGTGAGCTGAGATTGTGCCATTGTTCTCCAGGCTGGGCGACAAGAATGAAACTCCATCTCGAGAGAAAGAAAGAGAGAGAGAGAGAAGAAAGAAAGAAAAAAAGAAAGAAAGAAAGAAAGAAAGAAAGAAAGAAAGAAAGAAAGAAAGAAAGAAAGAAAGAAAGAAAAGAAAGAAAGAAAGGAAGGAAGGAAGGAAGGAAGGAAGGAAGGAAGGAAGGAAGGAAGGAAGGAAGGAGAAAGAAAGAAAGAAAAAAGAAAGGAAGGAAGGAAGAAGAGAAAGAAACAGAAAGGAAGGAAGGAAAGGAGGGAAGGAGGGAGGGAGGAAGGAAGGAAGGAAGAAGGAAGGAAGGAGGAAGGAAGGGAGGAAGGTAGGGAGGGAGGGAGGAAGGAAGGAAGAAGGAGGAAGGAAGGAGGAAGGAAGGAAGGGAGGGAAGGAGGAAGGAAAGAGGAAGGAAGGAAGGAGGAAGGAAGGAAGAAGGAGGAAGGAAGGAGGAAGGAAGGGAGGGAAGGAGGAAGGAAAGAGGAAGGAAGGAAGGAGGAAGGAAGGAAGAAGGAGGAAGGAAGGAGGAAGGAAGGAGGAAGGAGGAAGGAAGGAGGAAGGAAGGAAGAAGGAGGAAGGAAGGAAGAGGGAAGGAAGGGAGGGAGGGAGGAAGGAAGGAAGAAGGAGGAAGGAAGGAGGAAGGAAGGAAGGGAGGGAAGGAGGAAGGAAAGAGGAAGGAAGGAAGGAGGAAGGAAGGAAGAAGGAGGAAGGAAGGAGGAAGGAAGGGAGGGAAGGAGGAAGGAAAGAGGAAGGAAGGAAGGAGGAAGGAAGGAAGAAGGAGGAAGGAAGGAGGAAGGAAGGAGGAAGGAGGAAGGAAGGAGGAAGGAGGAAGGAAGGAAGAAGGAGGAAGGAAGGAGGAAGGAGGAAGGAAGGAGGAAGGAGGAAGGAAGGGAGGGAGGAAGGAAAGAGGAAGGAAGGAAGGAGGAAGGAAGGAAGAGGGAAGGAAGGGAGGGAGGAAGGAAGGAAGAAGGAGGAAGGAAGGAGGAAGGAAGGGAGGGAAGGAGGAAGGAAAGAGGAAGGAAGGAAGGAGGAAGGAAGGAAGAAGGAGGAAGGAAGGAGGAAGGAGGAAGGAAGGAGAAGGAGGAAGGAAGGAGGAAGGAGGAAGGAAGGGAGGGAGGAAGGAAAGAGGAAGGAAGGCAGGAGGAAGGAAGGAAGAAGGAGGAAGGAAGGAGGAAGGAAGGAAGGAAGAAGGAGGAAGGAAGGAGGAAGGAAGGAAGGAAGGGAGGGCAGTATCTTAGCACATACATCCCTAAGTTGTTTTTCAGAACCCAGACCCTTCCCCGAATGACTCCCCCAACACGCCCTTCTTTATTCAAAGAGTGTCCTTCTCTGTTCAAAAATTTTTCCCCAGGGATCCGGAGAAAGTGACTCCGACCAGCTACAGGACTGACGTTTTTTTTTCTGCTGACCCCAAATTTTTAGACAACGCCTCGCCTCCTTAGCCCATCGCAAATCAGAAAATCTTGGACTTCCCCTGTGACCTGTAAGTCCCCGCTTTGAGATGTCCCACGTTTTTATACCGAACCAGTGTCACTTCTGCGTCCTCTGCCTTGAACATACTAGACCTGGGCACACCCCTGGGGAGGTCAGGACTGAAGCCTGGGGTGCCCGATTCTCCCGCAAAAAACAAACAGACAAACAGACAAGACAATAAGAATAACAGCACACGGCGACAAACCTTCCTTTTTCTCCCAGCAAATCCCACTGGTAATGTTGGGTTTTGCTGAGTCACCTGGGAGGATCCAAGAACGTTCTGGAACAGAAACAGGGCTTTGAGGAGGCACCTGCAAGTGAAGCAAGGTAATGAGGGGGGGGGGGGTCCCAACAGAATCAGGCTGGTGACCTTCTAAGAAGACGAGCAAATCCCTCTGTTTCTCTTTCTCTGTCTTTCTTGATACCCGTCTGTCTCTCTGCCCATCTCCTCTCTCTCTCTTTTTATCTCTTTCTCGGTGCCTCTCTCTGTCTCTCTGTCTCTCTCTGTCTCTCTGTCTCTCTCTGTCTCTCCCTCCTCTCTTCTCCTCTCTGTCTCTCTCTCTCTTTCTCTTTATTTTCTCCTCTCTGTCTTTCTTGATACCACACAGTCTCTCTCTTTTTCTGTTCTCTTCTCTCTCTCTCTTTTTCTCCTTATTTTCTCCTCTCTCTTTCTCTCTCTCTCTTTCTTGGTCTCTCTCTTTCTCTCTCCTCTCTGTTCTTTCTCTCTGTGTCTCTGTCTTTCTCCTTGTTTTCTCTCTCTCTGTCTTTCTCACTCTGTCTCTCCTCTCCTCTCTTCTCCTCTCTCTCTCTGTCTTTCTCTTTATTTTGTCCTCTCTCTCTCTTTTTCAGTACCTCTCTCTCCTCTCTTCTCCTCTCTCTCTCTTTCTCTTTATTTTCTCTCTCTCTTTCTCAGTCTCTCTCTCTCTCTCTCCTGTCTTCTCCTCTCTCTCTTTCTCTTCCTCTCCCTTTCAGTACCCCGTCCCCTCACGTCTCCTCTGTTCTCTCTCTGTCTCTCTCTCTCTTTCTTTCTCTTTATTTTCTCTTCTCTCTCTCTCTTTCTCAGTCTCTCTCTCTCTCTTCTCTCTCTCTTTCTCTTTATTTTCTCCTCTCTCTCTTTGTCAGTACCTCTCTCTCCCGTCCTCTCCT
Source organism: Macaca nemestrina (assembly GCF_043159975.1). Lineage (NCBI taxonomy): Eukaryota > Metazoa > Chordata > Mammalia > Primates > Cercopithecidae > Macaca > Macaca nemestrina. The sequence continues at coordinate 694,188 of NC_092146.1, forward strand.
CTCTTCTCCTCTCTCTGTTTCTTTCTCTCCTCCGCCTTCTCGGTGCCCCTTCCTCCTCCTCTCTTCTCTTCTCTTCTTTTCTCTTCTCTTCTGTCTCTGTCTGTCTCTCTTTCTCTTTATTTTCTCCTCTCTCCCTCTCTCTCTCGGGATCTCTCTCTTTGTCTCGTCTCGTCTCTTCTCCTCTTTCTGTTTCTCTCTCTGTCTGTGTTTCTTGGTACCTCCCTCCCTCTATCTTCTCTCCTCTCTCCTCTCTGTCTCTCTCTCTCTCTCTTTCTCTGTATTTTGTCCTCTATCTCGTTCTCAGAACCTCTCTCTTTCCCCTCTCCTCTCTCTCTCTGTGTGTCTCTCTCTGTGTCTCTCTCTTTCTCTGTACCCCCCTCCTCTCTTCTCTTCCTCTCTCTCTGTTTCTCTCTCTGTCTTTCTATTTCTCTGTATCCCCCTCCTCTCTCTCCTCTCCTCTGTCTCCTCTCCTCTCTTCCTCTCTCTCTTCCTCTCTCTCTGTCTTTCTCTGTTTTTTTCTTTCTCTGTACCCCCCCTCTCTCCTCTCCTGTCTTCACCCCCCGCTCTCTCTCTCTGTCTTTCTCTGTGTCTCTCTCTCTGTCTGCAGAAGGACACATCAGGGAAACGCCCTGTGAGGACAGACAGGGAAAGCAGGTGTCCCCATCCTGGAAGGGCAAAGGGAACCCTCTCGCCAAAGCCCAGCCGTATGCCAGTGGCCCCCTGATTCTGCACCTGTGACTTCTAGAACTGGGAGAAAATCCAGGTCTCTTTTGGGGGCCCCTC